>NC_085038.1:3380428-3432271 GCF_963692335.1 Osmerus eperlanus
GAAGATGTGAACAGAGTTCGGTAGAAGTCTACTTCCACTGTGTTACCTGGTGTAGCTGAGCCGGCTGAGATGACTAATACACTAGTTGTTCTGACAGCTACCGCAGAATGGAATTTTAATTTCAGGAACGATAAGGCGTAAAGGAAGTACAAATAAAGAGGCATGCTGCATTTGTCTTGCTCCGAAGCTTCATCTTGAGCTAAAGTCTGTTTTTATTGGTGGCCGTGTCACTGTGTTTGCCAGACAACTGTCCCCTAATTAAAAGAAGATTTGGGTTCAGCAGAGGATGGCTAATTCCTGTTGGACGGTAATGTTGCTATCACAGGGATGATGGATGAGTGGAGGGACGCGGATAAAGAACGTTCGACTCCGGAGTGTCAACGGTGGCGAAAATCACTCATGTGAGCGATGAATTATATATCACACTGACATCACATGGACAGTCAAACCCTGGCCTGTCGTGAGGCAGAAAGGGAGGGGAAAAAAGAAAGAGAATTAAAGAGAAATGGGTGAGAGAGACATGAGGGATGTGTGTGTGTGTGAGAGAGAGAGAGAGGAGAGAGAGAGAGAGAGAGAGAGAGAGAGAGAGAGAGAGAGAGAGAGAGAGAGAGAGAGAGATGGCAGGGGAGTGGGCGAGAGAGTACGTCCAGCCAGAATTTCAATGTGGGATGGATTTATTTTCTGTGCCTGACTTGCCACATTCGTAGAGGAACTGATCAATCAGGTAGCAGAGGAAGAGGAAAGGCCTGTGATGTGCAGAGAGCACTGGATAAGGAGTTAATTATCCAACTGTCCAAATATCCTTCCTCAGTCTCCATCCACACTGCCTCTTTCTCCTTCAAATGTCTCTCTCTCTCTCTCTCTCTCTCTCTCTCTCTTTCTATTGCTCCCGCAGTCTCTCCACTTGCCCCTCTCTCTCTCCCTCTCTCTCTCTCTCTCCCTCTCTCTCTCTCTCTCTCCCTCTCTCCCTCTCTCTCTTTCCTCCACCGTTTCTTTGGCTTCTCTCCTCTGACTGAGAAAACCGAGCTCTCTCCAATTTGCTGGTCTCTCAACCAAAAACAAAAGCGATTGTCAAGGATTCCATGGAGAGAGGAGACAGAAATGAAGAGAAAACGAAAGAAAAGGAGAGAGTGGAAAAAAACTAAAACAATCCCTAAGCAAATCAACAAGGCTCTAAATACAGAGAGTGAGAAGGCTAGATCGATCTGTCTGCAGAGCGCTCATCAGAAACCCTGCAAAGAGCATTTTTCTCTCGTCCATGTGTCTGTGGAGTTGATTCCAGATCTCCTCCATAGTATTATCTTGCTCCAAATACCACTCCAACGATTGCTGGGTAACCATGCACACATTTCAAATGATAAACAGAGTAAAGGCACGGCCCGAAGCTAATGCTATATTGACGGGCATCGCAACTGAAGAGGCGTTTAAACCGCATGGGTTTTTACTTTTTTACCTCAAGAGCACAGATGCAATTGTGCCTAAGTGTCAGCTGGCATTCTTCCGACACATTGTCTTGAAACTATGCAGTGTGGTACAAGGATAGATAGTCACCATGGAAAGTCAACCAATGTTTTTTGGCAATGCCAGTATCAACCCTCACAGGTCCCATTAACAGCCCTCCACACAGGTCCCAGTAACAGCCCTCCACACAGGTCCCAGTAACAGCCCTCCACACAGGTCCCAGTAACATCCCTCCACACAGGTCCCAGTAACAGCCCTCCACACAGGTCCCAGTAACAGCCCTCCACACAGGTCCCAGTAACAGCCCTTCACACAGGTCCCAGTAACAGCCCTCCACACAGGTCCCAGTAACAGCCCTCCACACAGATCCCAGTAACAGCCCTCCACACAGGTCCCAGTAACAGCCCTCCACACAGGTCCCAGTAACAGCCCTCCACACAGGTCCCAGTAACAGCCCTCCACACAGGTCCCAGTAACAGCCCTCACAGATCCCAGTAACAGCCCTCACAGATCCCAGTAACAGCCCTCCAGTTTTGATGAGCTTGTATTTCTTTTACTTAACAGGGATTTAAGTTAAACAAGAGATTTTGGTGTTTAGTTATTCTTTAATAATGCCTTGGCTGCAGTCGACTGTGAGGAGAGACAGTTCAGGCAATGTATTGTGCTGCTTTGCCTGTTTGAAGTTTGGAAAATATAAACATGCACATACACACACTCTCGCTCTGACACTCAGGCGATACGAAAGTCAAAACGAAAAGTTTGCGTTGCTACACGGTGACTCTCCTCTCTGGTTTGTTCACTTAGTCTGAGGAGACGGTATGTGTGTGTGTGTGTGACTCTCTCTAGTGCCGTGCAGTGATGTCACCCAGGGACACCAACGTGACAGTGCCTTGGGTGCTTTTCCAGGGGGCCAATTTAATTGGACAGCTGCTCAGCATCAAACTCCACACACACATACCTGGGTCTCGGCTCTGATGGTCCCTTTATTGTGACAAATATGGGGGCGATTTATTGGTCTCCCAGGACAGTAAATAGAAGGTTACATGCAGCACAGGGGCTTTAATTGCACTGTCAAGAGGGGGAATGTCTAGCCGGTATGCACACACACACACACAAACACATGCGCACACTCACAATCTGCTAAGACACACAGTTCACACAAGTGGATGCACTTCGTCAACACACACACACAGACACACACACATACACACACACACACACACACACACCACTCATCCCCCCGCTCTCCCCTGGAATGATTTGATACTTTGTCAAGGTCTTCTCTATTCATTACTTGGCTGCTCTCCTTCCTCGCAGTGTATCTTTACACTTCTCACAAGTCAGCGAAGGGACAGCCACAGGTAGAGACCTGCTCCCAGTGGCCCGGCTCTGACAAGCCTGTCACAGAGGGAGGACGGGACCAGTCGTTCAAGTCGGGACAGAGCCAGACAGCTCCTTTGATTAGGGATCTGTAACACAGCCACCGGCTGGGGCTGGGGCTGAGGCCGGAGCAGAGGCTGTGTTTCAACAAGAGGCAAGAGGCGAATGGCTCAAAGTAAATGGGATATGATTTTAACAAAGTTTGAACAAAGTTGTCGTCTACCACAGTTGACAATCTGTCTTCTAACAAAGTTGTTGTTGAACAAATTACAACACATCAGCCTCAGGTGCCATGGAAACAGCATGTGCACATGTTACAGCACAGACACGCACAGAGCATGACCCAGTTAACACACAAGTTGTTGATTACACTTGGAAAATCCTCAGTTTTGATAGCTTGTATATTGTAAATTGTCTGGTAACGATATGCACATTGTCAGTATTTTTTTCTCCATTACTTGACCAACACCAACGACCAAAGCCAAATACCCTGTGTGCGATAACATACTTGGCCAATAACTCTGAATCAGATTCTGACCCTTCACAGCTTAGCCAGAAGAACCCCAGGGAGCAGCCAGATAGCAGATGTCTGCTCATTTTGTGAAGCAACCGAGCCACACTGAACTCCATCTCTCAGTGATTTGGGTTGTAGGTGTTCAACAAATTGTATTTCTCAACGAGTCCCATGCAGTGTAATAGGATACGTGTTGTTATCTCAGGCCAGATTTGGGGCTTTCGAAATATAATTTTTGTACGGGAAAGTGAACAGAAACCTTCGAGAAAACTGTTCGGTGGTCAGATAGCAGCCAACCAGAAGGTGTGCAGCACCATGGGGGGAGGGGGGGGGTCGGGGGGGGGGGGGGGGACTAGGAACAAGCAGATGGATTCTCTCTGAGGCCAGGGAGTCACACTGAACAGACTGGACATGGAGGTAAATGTGTGTGCGTGTGTGTGCGTGCAAGTAGATGCGTGGGTGGATAGTGGGTGGAGTTTGTGCACGTGTGTGTGCATGTAAGTACATGGGTGGGTAGATCGAGGGGTACTCTGTGGTTGTGCGTGCGTGTGTGTGTGTGTGTGTGTGGGGGGGGGGGGGGTATTAATGCATTCATCAAATGTGTTGGTGCGTATGTGCACTTCATGAAAGTCGATGCATGCCAGTAAATGTCCGTATCTGTGTTTCGGCACTCCAAGCCTCACAGTGTAAACATGCATAAATAATGTTTTTTTTGCTTGTCTCATGACTACTTGGCTCTCCAAACATTTATTCTAGTCACGCTTTTGCATTTTGCAAGCCATGTTTTAAACATCGCAGATATTGGTAAAACAAGATAAGCAAAGAGAAGAAGCATGTAGTCAATGTCAGAGACAGAGGGAGGAGAGAGAGAAAGAGAGAGAGAAAGAGAGAGGGAGGGAAAAGGGGAAATGGAGAGAAAGGTCGAGATTCGTTCTCAACTTTGTAGTTTCACTAGACCAAGAAGTCCTCTGTCGACTTATATTCACCCTGTTACTTTAGAGTGATAAAATGGCTGCCAGCGTTTACAATTAGGTATCAAGCAGTGGTGCAGTAGAGCCGCAGCACTGATCATCGTGCCCGTAGCTGAGGTGTGGCTACCCTGCGATGTTTCAAGTTAAGAGTTCCTTAACCCTTGTGCTGCCTTCGGGTCACATGACCCAAAGGTTCATAACGAACCATCGTTGTGTTTACCCAATTTTACCCAATACAAAAACAAATAAAATAATTGTCTTTTAACCTTTGCAATGTGGGGAGTCTGAGACAGCCCAACGGTTAAAAGAAAATGCTTCACTTTGTTTTTGTATGCGGTAAATTTGTCGCAATACGACGGTGGGTCACAATGACTGATGGGTCAGAATGACCCGAAGATAACACAAGGGTTAACTCTGACCATGAGAACACTGTTAGAACTGTGCACTTCTGATCCTTGATATTCTGCTGTACTATGTACATGTTTATTTTTGGATAAAAGCGAATCCTAAATGGATAAAATGTAGAACATGTAAATTACCATCTACCTTGTTTTGATTTGTCACCTTATATATGATTAGTTTGTCTCAGATCCTGTTCATTGGCTGCTTCAGAGAAACCAAACAACAGGTAATCCACAGCAGCGGTCTCATGACCTTCAGTGACCTCCAGTCCTGCGACGTCCTGTCTGCCGTGTCCAGGTTCCACCAGCACAGTTCCAACAGCATCAAATGGAGGAACATGGAAAGGCGGAGCAGTGGAACGTTCTCCCCTGTAAGAACGGAGGGTTCCCGGTTCCCTCCTGTCTCATCAGGGATCAGAGATCCCAGGCCCCCTGAAGACAAAGACGTGTACTCTAGAAACTGGATTATGATGATAACAACACGCGGCTCCTTTCACTCACCGAAAAAAAGAAAAGAAAATGTTAATTAAGTAAAATACAAAATAAATATGTGCTGAAACAACAAGACAGGTTGTGGAACACAACAGACCACCTGCACTTACTGATTGAAGTCATCCAAACACAAGGGTTATTTGTATGTGTGTGTACGTGTGTGTCTGTAAACACAACATTATCAGTAAGTACCCTATATGTGTTCAAGTCCAAATGTGTTTTTGCATTCCAAAGCACACTTCACAAGCACGCATGTATAATTAATATGTTCTCATTTTTGCATTCTGTTGACTTGTGACTTTGTTGGTTCTTAAAAAAGTTTATTCTCGTCACGTGCTCTGCTTAGCCTGACCCGTATAACGTACTACGCCTGCACCTGTCAAACAAGGTGGACAGAGAGTGCTTCAATGTAATGAATGCGAGGGGAAAAAACACAGAGAGAGAAAGAGAAGAGAGATAGAAAGAGAGACATAGAAAGGGAGAGAAGGAGAGATGGATCGAAGGATAAAGAGAGAACGAGAGTCACAGGCATGTGCGGAGGGATGGATTACGGAGGTACCTAAGCAGGTAGAGGGATGTTGCAACTCAAACCTTCTGATCTCCAGGCATTTCAACAGCTGCTGGACCCTGGGAACAAACAATGGCATTATTGAGCTGAGTCATGTCCTGCTCAGCCACCATAGTGATTTCTCCCCTCTATCTCTCGATCTATCTCTCTTTCCCCGTCTCTCACTTTCTCCATCTGGATCCCCTCTCTCTTTCTCTCTCTCTATCTCTGCCAATCTTCAACCTCCTGTCTATCTCATCAAACTTACCTCTCACTATCAATAATATCTCTTTCCCAAACTCTTCTCCATTCCTTTCCTCTCTTTATCTCTCTTCCGCGTTCTCTTTCACTCTATCCTGATTGATCAAACTCCCATTGCGCTGCAAGGTGTGTAATATGAAGTGATGTCACCAGAGGAGTCCTTGAACTCAGAGCTCCTTGTCCACATTAGCTCCTAGCTGGCTGTCACCCCTCTCCTACCATCTGGACGACAAACAGCTGCTTGCCCATCTGATTACAGAGAGTCAACAGAGAGGGAGAAGGGAGGGACTGGAGACAGATCCAGAAGGAGACTCTGAAGTCATTTCCAATTAAGCACAGTTCGTATTTCAGGCTTGATTCATTGAGCGATGAAAGAGAAAGGGAACCAAAGGGTTTAGTTGATCTTGTAACTGTTTGACCGTTTGTGTGCTGTGGTCTCTCCATGATTACATTTTATTGACTCTAAGGTTCCTTGGTTAAGGGCCTTTCAGATAATGTTTTCACTCCCCTGGGAGTAACCACATGGTGTAAATGTACAATTTAATCGTTTCGTGGCATAACGTCTCAGCTAAGGTAAATCATCCTCTCAGGAACATCAAGCTGTCAAGACCAAACCAGGGCCGTTTCTTGCAGAACTCGTGTCTTTCACAAATATTTACATTTACATTTAGTCATTTAGCAGACGCTCTTATCCAGAGCGACTTACAGTAAGTACAGGGACATTCCCCCGAGGCAAGTAGGGGGAAGTGCCTTGCCCAAGGACACAACGTCAGTTTGCATGACCTGGCAACCTTCAGATTACTAGCCTGATTCCCTCACCGCTCAGCCATCTGAATCCTCAGATATATATAAATATACCACACATACACTCACACTGGACACACACATACACACAAACAGTGTGTCTCTGTTGATGATTTCCCTGTACTCAGCTGGTCAATAACAGACATGAGTCTGAGGTTGTTGTGGTAACGTATATTCATCTTAGCATAGGTGGTGAAGCAGGTCAACACTCCGCAGAGACAGGTGAGCACTGTTTACTCTTCCCAGGAGAAGAATCAAATGCATATGAGAGTATAAACCCCTGGCCTTAAAAGCCTCTTAAGGCGTCAAAAAAGCTTTTTAAGTGACTTATTTCGTCTTCGGGAAGTAACTGCATGCATGTGAAGCCTGAGAGCTTTCCTGTTTGGAGATGCTTGGAGATGGAGGACTTCGGACAGGCCGCTGGCCTGCCCCCTGCGTTCTCTCTCCCTCCACGTGTCATTAAACACACGCACACACGTGTACCGAGTCACGCTCTGTACACGGCTCCGCTGCAGCGCGGCCCTTGCGTGCGCACGCTGTTTCCATGGCGCCCGATGCAGATGTGTTGGCGGTCGGCGCTGTTAGTGTTTGGCATGAAGAAGGGGATTAGTTAGAGGAGCGGGCCAGGGAACGGCGGGCGGCGGGCACAGTGTTTAGTCACACTGCCAGACGCCCGCTTACCTATTCTTATATTAACCATGGTCCTGAAGAGAGAGAGAGTTAGAGAGAGAGAGAGAGAGAGAGAGAGAGAGAGAGAGAGAGAGAGGGGGGGGGGGGGAGAGAGAGGGGGGGGGGGGAGGGAGAGAGAGGGGGAAAGAGAGAGAGAGGGGGGGAGAGAGGGGGAGAGCGAGAGAGGGGAAAGAGAGAGAGAGGGGGGGAGAGAGAGGGGGAGAGCGAGAGAGAGAGAGCGAGAGAGAGCGGGAGAGCGAGAGAGAGCGAGAGAGAGAGAGAGCGAGAGAGAGCGAGAGAGAGCGAGAGAGAGCGAGAGAGAGCGAGAGAGAGCGAGAGAGAGCGAGAGAGAGAGAGAGAGAGAGAGAGAGAGAGAGAGAGAGAGAGAGAGAGAGAGAGAGAGAGAGAGAGAGAGAGAGAGAGAGAGAAGTGATGTAACTGCTGAAGACATTGTCAACATCTTGTGTATACACACACTCACATGTATTCACACACATACACACACGTGTACTGTACTCACACACTCGATTGCACATACACACTCACATGTACATACTTATATACACACTCACAGTTATAATATCTTATATAGTATTCCTTTCAATACTGTAGCTGGTGAAAACTTTCATACAAACATTCACTGATATACTTCCTTTCTTTCTATACATTAAGATACGATTCTACAGCTCATCCAGTTTGCATTGAAACTCTTCACTGGGAGGCAAATCCAAGTGTGAAATTCTGATTTGAGTGGGTTTGAGAAGTTGGTCCTGAGGAGGGTTCAGCATGGGTTCTGCTGGTGTAGCAGCCTCTGATTCAGGCTAGCAACAGACGGCCTCAGAGGGAAACACATGTTCCCCTTCGCTGTGGGACTGAGCCTGCCAACCCTGCCCGGTCTCTCAGGTAGTCCAGCCGTTAATTGTGTTTCCAGTCCCCCAGTCTTGCAATCTGTAACTTTCCCATTTCCAAGCTCAGAGTCCAGGTGTGCCACTTAGATTTAGGGCAACTTCATAAATAAGGGGGCATTTGGAGTAGGCACACGCATTGGATTTACACACACACACACAGACAACCACTCTTAGCCATTTTGTTGCTTTTGTTTAATTTCAGGGGAGGTTTTTATTAATTTATTATTTATTGAATGTCTCCTTATCAGTGTCTCTCATCACTCTTATCTTATTACTGCAGCCTCGAGTCTGATGAGGTCACAGGCACGATGCTTGCATGTAGTTCTTTCAAACTTCCAACAGGTCCCCAAACCGGCAAAGTATGTCAACCGTAATCTTACCAGAGAAAAGCAAACGATAAATCAATTTACATAATTTCCCTAAATTTAATGAGCACACAAAACATATTTTTGTGTGCACACAGCACACAAAACATCTTTTTAAAACTGAACTTTAACCGTCTGGCCATCATGGCAGTTTAAGCCGTTAAGGAGTAGCGTCACACATATGTGATTCTGAACATTCCAACCGACTATTTTCCGATAGACAAAAACTATATGACAAACGCTATAGCAGGGAGTCAGGTGGCTGAGTGGTGAGGGAATCGGGCTAGTAATCCGAAGGTTGCCAGTTTGATTCCCGGTCATGCCAACTGACGTTGTGTCCTTGGGCAAGGCACTTCACCCGACTTGCCTCGGGGGGAATGTCCCTGTACTTACTGTAAGTCGCTCTGGATAAGAGCGTCTGCTAAATGACTAAATGTAAATGGCTTCAAAATTTACAATTAGGAGGCTAACAAGTAACACTAGCAGGTAGTAGCATTGCTACGAGTATTATGCTAGGTTGCTAGGTAATGGAAGCTAACTAAAACTAGCTAGCTTCCGTTTTGGAAAAATAACTCACTCCTTAAAAGGTTCAGAGCTCAACATTGAGCAATTTGTGTCATAATGACACATTGCATGGATTAAAACTGACGTTCATGGATGTAATTTAATATAGAAATTGATGGATTGATCCATCAATTTCAGGCTTCCTATTGATCATGGCATGGTGGCAAAGTGCCTTACAAAATCACCTTACGGCAAGAAGGTCCTTGGTGTGATTCCCACTTGGGGCGCTGGTCTGTGCTCAGGCCTTGCTGTGTGGCGTTGACATGACACTCATACAGTGAACATAGGGGTGAGATGAGGGGTTAGGGAATCGGGCTATTAATCAGAAGGTTGCCGGTTCGATTTCCGACAATGCAAAATGACTGTGTCCTTGCGTCCTTGGGCAAGGCACTTCACCCTACTTGCCTCGGGGGGAATGTCCTTGTAAGTCGCTGGATAAGAGAGTCTGCTAAATGACTAAATGTAACATTCAGAACAAACCGCTCTCCTGCCCATGTCTCTAGTCAGGACATGAGTGAGCACTTTGACTTGGCCCCCTGTCACCTTGATATACATATGTGGCTGACCACTGATCCTGGCTGCCCTTGTAGTAAGGAAAACTGCAGAGAAATAATCCAATCTATGTTTGCATGTGTGTGACTACTGAATTATGACTTAACTTTTCTCCTTCTGCATCTATCAATATAATTCTGGAACATTTTCTACACGTGTGGCGTTTGTTACAAGTTGAGTCATACAAAAATGTTGTTAAAAACGTATTATTTATTGAAGGTAGTACCCAGGATGGCATTCAAATGGTTTAATCAACGTCCAATTGAATGAGAGTGATCTGAGTTCTAATAGCCATGCCGGCATAATCTAATCAAGATTTTTATGTGCACAATTTCCATTTCCTAAAAGCTTTTCTTCTTGAGTTTCTCTGTTTAATAGATTGTCTTTAAATATAGGAGTCTGTTGCTTTGAGAACGAGTGGGTCTTCAACAGCAAATATAAACAGTTTATTCCCTTAAGCTATATGTGACCTTGTACTGAAAGAACTGTATTATCCTCCAAAATTGTTTATTTTGAGTTTTTTTGAATGTTGAATAGCCAATACCTCTTGCAAGCAAAAGCATACAATTTTCCGGCAGTCCGCACACCATTCTGTTTTAATCCCCTGTCTTTCCTGGAGGTATTTTAACCTGATATTTGACACGGGAGATTAAAATGTACTCTGTGTAATCCAATTCTCCATGCTAAAGTCCCCGCTTGTCTGTTGGTCTATTTTCTACATGAGAAGGAACCTCTTCTATTGTGTTTCTCTCCAGGATGCAGAACGACCTCAGGGCCAATGTGTTATGCCTTGCTTTGATATGAAAAACTGGGGAGAATTTTTTTTTATCACAACCTCCTTGCTAGTTTTTCGTTTGTAAATCTCTCAGTTCGGAAAAGTAGGCACCGTCCAGTTTGCCAATAAAGCCTCATTTCTGCTCCCCCTTAACCACGTATTGACGTTGGTAAGATCACTACACTGTAATGTGATATTAAATGCCATGTTACATTTCATGACACAGGAATCTCGAATGTTGAACTGAGGCATAACATGGACACTGTTTGGAGTGTCGTCTGTTTGGAGTCAGAGTACAATATGGTACACACATTTCCTGTTGAGAGTGGACAATCCCCCAAAAAACAAGTCATCACAATTCTTGCCCCCCACCTTTCCCCACTCCTGTCTATCCTCAAGCATTGACCCATCTCCCCCCCCCCCCCATCTCCCCCCCCCACCCATCCCCCCCCACCTCCCCACACACACAAGCCATCCCCCTCACCCCCCCATGCTCACCCGTCTTACCAGCCAACCCCCCCCCCCCCCCCCCCCCAATCCACCACCCTCAACCCCGGGCTGCGAACCAGCTCAGTTCCTGACGGTTTCAATCAGAGCAGGCTTCAGCTGCTGTTGATCCCTGAAGCAGGTCACTCCTCACCAAGAGTGGTTCATTCCAGCCCAGCCCCTCTTTCTCAACCCTCTCCCTCCCTCTTTCTCTCTCTTTGTGTCTGTTCTCCTCAATCTTTCTCCTCCATCTCTTGGGTGTGGCGTTTGTTCCCCATCCATCATTATGAGTGTAATCCAATTTTAATAGCTTCTTAAATTCTGGCCTGAGGAGATCGACAAACTGGAGTAAAAAAAAGTGTGTGTTTTTTCCAGTCACAGTGTAACCTAATAGGTATAATGTATTGGTGTTGTGTAATGACTACAAAGGGTTACAGTTTTGTGTAACGTCAAACCCGACTTGTTGCATGATTACATTGCTCTGATGCTATGAAACATATATTTTGATATTTGATATTTTGTTTTTTAAGTGAGTTAGAAGGATCTTTTAGAAGAAATCTTCTTGCCAGTCCTCAAGCAGGGTCTGAGTGCAATGACAGGAAGAAATTAAAACCCTCAGAATCTCACACCAGGGTCAAACTGACATGCTTTATTAGCTTTTCGTTTTTACTCACAATGTGTCATGATCCTCCTCATTCTCATTACATATTTGTCTCACAGTTTGACTGACTTAAGTAATATCTGCAGACCGAGATATTGGACTATGAAGCATAAATACCAGAACACCAGGAAAACGACTGCCAGCGTGTTTGATCCAACAAATCTTGCTTTTTTTAATTAAAAGCTTTAAAAAGAGACAGTTGACATATTAATGCCAGCTTTTATTATTCCATTTAAGGTGCCGCAATTACATCAAGGACCATGACATATTCATTATCTCCCTCTCATGACAGTCCATGAATGCTATTTATACACAATGTCACTCCAAATCTGTTCAAAAAAAAAATAGTTTCCATTACTTTCTCATTATTTTGAAAGAAATATTCAATAAAAAATCTCTAGTCAGTGGAGGCCATTAGAAATAGCTACTTATACCTAAATGCATCAATTTGAAATGCATGACAGCAACAGTAGTCAAAAGGCTACAATATATGATAATTGATTATAAAAACTGATCAATATTTTGGTCTATTGAATGATTGATGCACCATGGTGATTAGTAGCCAATGGTGTGAGGTTTAACAGCCACAGTAGTATAGAAGTCTCCTTGGGACTCATGTTTCAAGATGAGAAAATGTGGCAAAAGACAGATCCCATCCAACATGCACAATTACACTGTAATAACAGACACCACAAAAAAAATCGGTCACACTTAAGTCAGAGTACCTTTTTCTCACTGAAATTCAATTATATAAAGAAAATGCTGCGTCATCGCCACTTTCTGAATGAGAATGTGATTACATGCAAATTAGGGTGGCGCTATGCATTTTAAATCTTTTTGTCACAGTTTAATAGGACAACGCTGAAATGGGAAGGAAGAAAAAATGAATCCATTATGTCCTTCATTAAGAGTGAGGAAAGATATGCGAATGCAGAAACGAATGCAAAATAAAAATATTAAATAGATGCATGAAGGTGACCACACATACAGAACAGTATATATCTGTCAAAACAGTCAAACCGTATATTTTAGTGTGTCACTCAGTGCATCATTACAAATGTTAAAGAAGCATTTGCTGATGATATATAGTTGTACTTGTGTTTGATGTCTTTACATATTGTAATGGTTGTGCATGTTGTGTATGTTGAGGGTGAAGAAGTGTTACTAGTCCAACTGAAGCTTATTTCAAGTTTGTTTACCACCACCAGGCCCAGAAATAGCCTTTCCTTTTCAAGAAGTAATCTCCCTCTGGTTAATATAAGAGCTCTCTGTATTAGGTCTTAAATCTACCATTTAACACCAGGACTGTTATTTCTTAGCTGTCTGTCTGGCTTCCTTTCCTTTCAGAGAGCCCCAGTTTGAACCGTGACAAGCTCATAGCGTTCCGATTCACCCTGATCGCCACAATGCCAAGATGCCAGAATCTCGTTAGCAGCTGAAAACACAGTATATATCTCAGCTACCCTAAAGCCTGCAGAACTGCATCGCTCAGACAAAATGGTTTGCGGCGGGTGCCTGTGTGCATCTTCCACCCGTGCCAACCACGCCACCGGTGCCAACTCTCCCTATCCCAGTAGCGACGGGCTCATTTGCATACGTCCTTGCGGTTAGTTGGCACGGCCGCATATTGACGAATGGGAGCGAGGAGACATTCGGAGGGATTCAAACGTGGCCCTGACACCTCACGTCCATTTCAGTACTCCGTGTTTGTGCCGCCGTTAGAGCTGGGGGGATTTTGGAGACTGTCCGATTGGAGGTTCGGTTGCCAGGGAAAGCTGTCGTTCTGGAGATGTCAGGCACACGCATCACCGTTGCTGGCCGTGGCGGCGGCAGCAGTCTGTGGTCGTTTGTTATGGCCGTCTGAGGCCTGGACGCTTGCCGAGACTTCTGGCACAGTGGAGAGTTTCGCTGTCACGGGTCAGGGGATTTAGTTTGTCCCGCGGGAGTCACTCGAACAACGACCTCTGTTTTTTTACGAGGGCTTCCTGTGTTGACGCTGAGCTGAGCCTCCCATTTAGTCGAAATCTCACAAACTGGGTCGGCTTTTACAAGCGGAGAGGGAGAACAAACACCGCCAGATCATAACTCTCAGCTTATCCACTTCCTGTATATGGTCTCAGAAGTTTGTTTCAGGCCAAACTAGATTACTTTCCTTCATCTAAAACAAAAAACTTGACAGGGTGGACAGTTTCTCATGGAGGATACAACCCAAGGTAAATCTGGGAAATACACTGCAGTATCTTCCACAATTATATATGTTTTCCGGGAGTTTCTAAGTAACCCATTAACCTTGAAACAGTCAATGGAATGTCAGAGGGACTGGACAGAACTTCAGTCGTTGAGCTGAAGCCCATAGTATGATCTTTCCAGCCAATTCAGCGGTCTTCCCCTGTGCTACTTAGTGAAGGACTACAGTCCTGCTCCCTCTTCTCCAGGTTAACCCCTTCTCTTTAAGACGGATAGTGGGCTAAATGAGGACATCTATCATGGGAGTTTCTCTGAGATGAGGAGGCTCACTAGCCTTGCACCTGGGCCATGCGAGACGCTTCAGACCAGATGGGGCCATCGCCTCCTTTTCAAGGTTTTCCAGTTTTACTAAAGGGAAGATACAGTATACAGATGTATCGGAATGTTGTTACTATAACTATGTGATCATATATTGTTGTTATGCATTATTATTACACCAAGGAGACAGTCAGCCAACGTCTCATTTCATTTAAACACCAAAGCTAAAGCAAAGGAGAAGCTAAAGCTTTGGTTCCCAATAACCATAACATACAGTAGCATATCACTGTAGCATAGCTCCTGTTTAAGTCAAGAGTTATGTAAGTGAATTAATCTCCTCAGAACTGGTGTTGTGTGAAACACGACTGTAAACCACACTGTCAGATCAGTCCCATCTAACGAGATGTTGTGTTGCTTTCATGACATTCTCTGTGGAAGGAGGGACCCTCTACTACTGTAATACATTTCCAGTCTTTAGAAAATAGTCTAATTTGAAAAAGATGAATGTATACATTTCCAATTATTCGTCATATTTCTAAAAATAATGATTACCTCAGTGCTCTGCACTGTTTTAATTAAGGACAGCTCACTCTGACTCCTTTCTATGCACTTTATTGTTCATTATTCTCAGCCAAAGAAAAAAAAAAAATCTTATCAACATATTCTGACATAAATCCAAGTAATGGTATTTTTTGCTCGTCATAATAGGAATGTTCCACTGATTACGACTGGAGAATAATGCACATGCTCTTGTTCAATCAGCCAGTCGGCTCTGATAATCACCACAAAGAAAAAATTGTATCTTTGACACGCCACAGCAAAGAGACACAGTGAGCCTGTGATATGGTGGCAAACAAAAGACTGACACGTGTGTGTGTTTGAGCAAGTGTGTGTTGTGTGTGGCCATACACGTGTGATCGTATGTGTGTATGTGTGGGTTAACGCACGTGTTTGTGAATGTGTGTTTGAGCGTGTGTGTGTGTGTGTGTGTGTGCTTGTCTGGGGAAACGGGGCAGAAACCAGGGTCTCAAGGTCTCTTGGTGACTGGGCGGAGCTACCCTCAAGGTCACGTCCATCTTTATCTTTCATTTATTGTGGAGGGTTTTTGCTCCGTTGGCCCTACTCTCATTTTCAGCTTCCACGCCAGGGTGGTGCACTCCAATTGACAAGGCTGTGTTCACAGCATGGGGTCTGGCCAGCCACGCTCCACGGGAATGGAGAATCAATCATTCACTGTGGAGAGGTGAAAGGTGCCCAGGGGCCTGGTGTCTCAAGCTAATGCTGTCTAGAATCCACCATGGCCACAGTTGTCATAGGAGGCCTGGCTCTGCTGACACACACACAAACACACGCACACACACACAGACAGACAGAAAGGGAAACGACTGTGTGCTTGTTGTGTGAATGAACATGGGTGAGACAGAAGCTGGGTGTTGTGAGACAAACACACACTCGTATCTGACATGAGAGTTGGAAACAGTGAAACTGTGCCACAAACGCGAGAAGAAAAGAATGCTGTGAATATTTTCCTGCAAGGTTTGGAGGATATTGTACCGTGCTGAGACCAGCACCTTGTCTGAAAAGCTATGAATGATAAAGAGTTTTGAGTATGACCGAGTGTGGCCGTGAGGTTCAGCACTCCATCTCAAGTGGGCTTGTATGATTTCCTCCTGCATTGGTTAAAGGATACACCAACATGACTTCTACAGTTTGTCAAATGCATTCTGTCAGACACAAATAGGGATGGGCATGACACCAGCTCCGAGATATAACAACAAAAACAAAAGAGAGGGGAGTGAGGGTGGGAGTGAAGTGGTGAAAGGATATATAGTTATCTCTGTTGAAACCCTGGTGAGAACCTGCCAGAAACATTTGTCTGAAGTAATAGCTTTGTCATTTATGCCATTGACTCCCACTGTGGAGAAGAGTCAATGAGGGATTTCATTTTGGGATACTTTATCATTACAATTCGAAAACCGCTGACTTCAATATTAGCTCCCCATAGGAAACACGCCTGCCAAACCCTCCCACCGAGCACACTGTGAATATTTCATAAGACAGCGCCGGATGAAAAATGAAACCAAACAATTATTTAGCTTAAAAAAAGAAAGAAAAAGTAAAAAAAAAAAAAGAAAACACGCTAGAAAGTCAAGATGTTAACGACAGGAGACTCCCCCCTCCTCTCCCTCGTCCCATCCTTCTGTCCTTCCCTCTTCTACTCCTTCTCCTTCTCCTCCCTCTTCCCCTCCTCCCTTTCCCATTCTCCCCTTCTTTCCTGTCCCCATGTTTTAAGTGAGTCGTCCCTTGAGGTCAGAGCATCTGGGTCTGGATCGCAAGTTTTCAATGAGGTTGCATACCCACTATATACAGAATACAGAAGTATTAGACACCTACAGGAGCTTTTATGACATCGCATTCTAAATCCATAGACATTAATAATGAATTGGTCTCCCCATTGGTCTCCTGTGTCTGTGGGAATTTGTGTCTATTCAGCCACAAGAGAAGTAGGGAGTTAGTGTATGTTCCTCTGAATGGTAGTTACGTTATGGCCATGACCCAATGCAATGACATGCACAGAATACTAATGTAATATTAATACACAAAATACAACATTTTATTAATACACAAGTCTCGCAATCGTGATTCAACAAGTGATGAAGCTGAGTTATATGAACTGCTGAGATCAATTATCATAAATGTTGGTGAAACTCCCAGACCTCCTTTTACTATTAGGCAACTAGTATTTAGTTTTGCCAATACACTGACTTTTGTGCTAAAATATAGTCAACAAGTTGTTAAATCCTGCAAGTACGAGATTCAAATTAAATTAATACCTCACATTTATAAACATATACATTCTTAGTTAACATGCACATTTTAAAAGTGAAACTCTTTTTCGTGATGATCATAAGGCAAGTTTGAAATGGACCTTAAAGAGAAGGGCCATCTATTTTAAACTGACAGGATCATCCTATGCTGCAGAGAAGAGATAGCAGATCTGGAAATATTGCAGCTGTCTCCAGCTGATAAAAGAGAATAAAATTAAGGTAATAAATGTAATTCATGGAGTTTCCAGACAAGCAAGTCATTTATAAGATTTTGCCAAAATCCATGCAGTCACAGAATGGTTTTAAACACAATGCAAGTCTATTTTGGAGCCTCAGTCCAAGATGGCGTTCATTGCTGCTGACCACATTATGCTACAAATATGAGTGATTTCTGTGTACTTGTACAAAAAAAGGTAAAAGCAAAGGTGACTGAGACAGACACGTCAAAGTATACAGGATGGGTATATGAAGAGACCATTTCTCAAAAAATTGAATGGACAGTTTCAGAAGTACTAGAAATGTAATCCCTTCTACAGCTTCATTCTGATCCTTGATCTTTTGCTGTACCTTCAATTTACACCATTAGTACATGGCTTTGGATGGAAGCATTTGATATAAGTTCCAACATTTGTATCTAAATGTAAAGACCAAAGAAGAATTTGTACTTTTTGTCAAGTCTGTCATAATTTGAACTTTTCTCTCCCACAACGTCAAGAAAATCCATCCAGTGACTTCACCTTGCAGCGCAAGTCAGCTCAGAACAAACAAAAAAAGCTTTATTTCAGGTGTCTGTCATGCTTTATTTTATGGATGAAATATTCTCATAAGCCATGTATAATAGATGGTAAGGCCACAGCCTTTTTGCCATAAGGTTTTGACATGAAAGCGAAGGACTTGCTTTAAAGTATTGGCCTGCTTGAAAAAAGACATTTGGAGAACCTTCAAAGGAGCCCCTGCACCTTATTTATCACATCTGCTGCTGCAGGTTTACCTGGCAACCCAGACATCAAAGTTAGTAGATTTACATTTTAAAGGCGTCTGGGTGGATTGAAACATGTTCCTCTGATAGCATCCCTATTTGCTGAGTTGTTGGGAATGTGTAATCAACATTTATTATGACCCGTTAACTGGAAGATGACTTACAACTCACTGACATGACTTTGAAATGAATTTGCAGAGACTCTCCTTGTTCAAATATACACGATTGACGAAGACACCTTGAGTCAAAGTTTGGACCCTGGAGCACCCCGTTTCAACTTTTCTTAAAGTTGTAGGTAACATTTCTCAGTTTGCTAAGGCGTAGGGCCTTGCAGCCGTGTAATGATCTCAAGGTTGGGTCTCAAAAGTGAAGACATTCCCTATATTAGCAGGAACGTTGTCAGTGTGTTTCTCCTCTACTTTATCTTCGAGACTCCCCCCTCTCCCCAAGGTCACCGTTTCATATTCATGCTGCGAGCGCCGCTGTGGGTGATCATCTCAGACGGTCTTTTAGTCAGCGTCAGGAAAATAAATACAATTTGAATGATTCCAAAAACAAATACTCTTCGTTTTAACACGCTGAACTGATGAGAGGTGGGAGAATGCAGTGTCACTGTACAACTCTTCAGGCAGGGATGACTGGGAATAACTTCATCTCGTTACGGATTCACACACAATGCGTTATTAATCAAAGACAGCTAAACTAATCACAATGTTCATCCACCCTCACCTACGCCTGTTATGTCTAGAAACACTGAATAATGCAGCCTAAAAACGTAACAAGAAACTCCTAAACACCATTTAATTAAAGAGGCAGGGCTATCTTACATCTTATGACAGCAACACAAAAGAAACAAAAGAGTGAAACCTTGTCACAGTAACTTTCACGGTCGTCCTGGTAATGCCGAAGCTGGAAAACACAAATCAATCAGACCCATCCCTTTCCAACATGGCCGCCGCTCAGCAGCCGTCCCTAGGAGAGGAGCGGGCAAGGGCAGGTATTTCAGGGGAGCGATGCGTCTTTCTGTCTGCTCTCTTAATGAGACTAACGAGGGGGCACTGCCGGTGTTTGACCGTGCGTGCAGGAGGAGACGGGGAGGCGGAGAAACACGACAGGTAGCGCTGTGCTGAACAAGATCCTTGTTTTCTTGGAGGATGGGAATGTGGACCTCCTGCTGAGAAGTCCGTATTCTCGCTGCTGCCTGTTGTTCTTAGAATACTGATGTTGTGTTGAGTTTGATCTACCCCTCTTTGTCCATGCCCCCTCCCTCCCTTCCCATGCCCCCTCCCTGCGCCCCCTCCTTCCCTCCCCATGCCCCCTCCCTGCGCCCCCGCCCTCCCCATGCCCCCTCCCTGCGCCCCCGCCCTCCCCATGCCCCCTCCACTCCCATACGCCCCCTCCCTCCCTGGTCCTGCTCCCTCCCGTGCCCTCTCCCTTCCTCCTCCTTCCCCCTTCCCCATCCCTTCCTCCCACCTCCCCTCCGTGCCTCCTCAGAACCAAGGAGAGAGATGCTTCAGCGTCTGCAGCTCAGCTCAGGGACGATAGGTCTCCAGGAGGCGGAGGAATCTAGAGATAATGGCTGATGACTCGCTCACGACGCAGCAGCTTTCGCATTGACATGAGTCACGGCCAACCTTTTCAGCAGGAAAACAACAAACTGCGCCGTGTTGGATGTTTACGCAACACCCTGATCACAATATAGTACATGACATTTGTGGGACGCTGTATTGGTGAGGAGGTATGGGTGCTTTTCTACTGGGTTAGCTCTGGGTTTGTTCTTGGCTTCGACTGCTACCTGAAGTGCTGGCCGTCCTTGGGCCTGGCTCTCAGATGGAACCTGTTGGCTTGGATTAGCCGCTTCATTTCCCATAATGCACAGCTGTTCACACTGTTTACTTTGTTCATTAAGGAACACTTATTAACATGCAGTCCTTGCTTCGCTTTCTACACACACACACTTAAGAAGGCAGTGCTTTGGCTGTCTCCCAGAGCTTTTCACATTTTGCCGCCACGTAAACCATAATTATCAACACTGGGTTTTCACAAGAGATTTTCACGTGTTGTGTCGTCTGGATAATAGAAAAATACTGCATTATTTCTGCTTATTAAGAAATAATAATTGCAATATAAACTCAAATGTACAGTAACATACTTCAGTATTATGGGATGGATCACTGTATTCTTGATATGCCAAGACAGACACTCAATAGCTAAGAGCATTATAAAAAAAACGAAATTCAATGTTTTCATGCCTCCCTCCTTCATGCCCTCCCTTCCTCCCTCCCTCGATCCCTCTCTTTTTGTCATTCCCTCTACAAACAAATATCTCACTTTGTTGGTATTTCACTGCTTTTAAATTCAACTCTTTCTGCCTTTCCCTGAGGCTCTTCGGTAAGTTATGCCATCTCTCACTTTGATTTGGGGGATGGCACAGTCAATGCTGACGAACACCCTCTCTCCCTGCTTGAAAGGGCTGAAAGGAAGGTGAAGGTAGTGAATGTGTGAAGCTCTTTTTGTCTAACTTTGATGGGGTGATGAATATATATGACGCTAGCTAGGTAAAAAGACACAGACGTTTGGGATCTCAGGGATGGGTGGATGGATGGATAGATAGTGTGAGTGGAAAAAAAAATCTCTAGCTTTGTGAGTCTTGAGTCTGTCTCACGTTTTCTCTCTCTCTCTCTCTCTCTCTCTCTGTCTTTTTCTTTCGTTCGTTCTCCCCCTCTCTCTTTCTCTCTGAGGAAACAGATCCTGACAATCACAGCCTAACCTCCTCCTTTTGATTTTCCCAGAATTTCTTTTCCTCCTCCCTCCACAGCAATCTTTAAGAGCTGACAATACGGTCTCTGAATCTTAAGCTATCTTTGAACTGCTGCTGTCAAAATGACAACATTAGCCTTTTGGCGGAGGCTGCATTCTGTTGAAGACCGGGATTGTTTTTAAGTGGTATGAAGTGCAAAATAGTTCCCTTTTTTGAAACCATCCTTTTTTTTCTGCCACGCTGACAAACACACACGCACGCACACAAACACACACGCACGGGGACACACATTGTGTGTGTGCGCACACACACACAATTAACCGTCTCCCATTTGTTGCTGACAGTTTAAAAGAAAATAGAGTCTGAGTCTTCAAAAATATGCAAGCTGTTTTAATTTGCTTTTTGTTTTGGGGATTTCAGAAAGAAGCTGATAGCAGCTTTTGTTTTTCTGCTGCTGTTTCATGCCTCAGAGACCCAGTAATTAAACAGCATTCTTGTTCAACCTTCTTTACAAAGTCAGATTGGTATTCACAGACTTACTAATGTGGAAAACTATATTATTTATTTACTGAGGAATGCAGAGTCCTTCAATATGACTTTTTATGACCAAGCTTTGCATTACATTAAGGTCTATCGATCCTTTATTTTGGCTGGTTTAAGGAGAGGACCAGGATTTCCCTTTGAGAGAAGTTTTATTGATTATTAACGGACAAAGAAGCCTGAAGAAACAATCGCTATTGTTCCAGGAAATGGGATGATTACCCATGTAGTTGTTGATTGATCAGTTAGTGACCTCTGCTATCAGGACTCATGAAGACTTGAACCAGAAACTTATGAGTCTTCAAACCTTCAAAGGGAGGACAATTTTAGTATTCCCTTTTTTTTCTAAGTGACTCCTTTGTAATGATATTGTACTACAATGATCTGAGATGTGGTTACTTTGACTGTCTTGACTCTTCTACTGTACTTATATTAACTATTTGTACATTGCTTTGGATTAAAGCATCTGCTAAAAAAAACACGTCTAAAATGCATAGTATAAAGATCTTTGTGTGTGCCATAGTTGAGCTATTTTTTTCCAGTCTCAATTTGACTAAAAACAGCTTGATAGTTTAATCACATATGCTAAATGTGCAGCACTTCTTTGATAGTGTGGCCAATAAAGCCATCCTTTCAGATCAACGACAACTTGGCGGGGTGTTTGAGATCCTGAAATGAAAACAAGTGAAAGAAGAAACATCTTTCCTCGCCTCACCAGAGGGAGGGTGGGCTAGATATGGTACGGTGACTCTTTCATTGCTTGATGAACAGATAGAGCAGGAGAAGATCCAGATTTGAGCTTCGCATTTGATAAGAAAGTAATATTCTTCCCTCCTTTTTCCAACTGCCATATTATTTGAAAAGCAATCGCTGATGGCCAATAACACTACGGTTTAGATCTGGCATTCATATCACACGGGGTAGAGACTTGATCTGAGTCAGGAAATTTGCCCGGGGCGTTGCTCAAATCCAACTGCACCTCGTCTCTGAAGCTAGTCGGCTCCCATTGAACCTTCTAAAGGAAGTCATAATGTAGCTTTATATACTGAATGTCTGGAGTCTTTTTCCATAGAGTTATCATTATGTAATAATTCTTTTTTCTTCAACCCAGAAAGTATGAAGTGATTGACATGTCACATGATCGGACATGACATTCACTCTTCCTGTTTGTCAGCGTGAGAATGGACGAGGAGGACAGTCCACGCACACGTCCATGAACACATTCATCACAACGTCCTCGCCTCAGTCCTAAGTGACTTTATGTGTACCTGTACGATCCAATCATGTGATCGGCATCGTTGTGCGCAGATGGGGCATGTGGATATTAGATTTAGGGAGGCCTTCCCGGCTAGGTGCCTCCCGAGTTGTGTCTCGGGTCCTGCGCTAGGTTGTTTGGACTGGTGGTGTAGTCTACGTGATATACAGGCAGACTCTGTACTCCTGGGAGGATGTTGCATGTACCCACTGTGAAGTGAGCAGTGATACGTGGGAGAGGATGGAGCAGAGAAGAGGGCGGCTTGGTTCATTGACAGTCCGTCCACTTCGTCATACTAGACCTCATCATGGGTTCTCACGTTGGTTGAGCTGTGTTGTAAGTACAGCATAATGACTCTATTCTAGGTTGCTACTGTAGTATATGGACTCTAGTTTTGGTGTTCATGCAGCATATAGACTCTATTCTAGGTTCCTACAGCAGTATATTGACTATTCTAAGGCTACCACTGCAGTATTGACTATTCCAGTCTTTTAATGCAGCATTTGGACTCTATTCTAGGGTTTGACTGCAGTACATTGACTCTAATCCAGGCTTTTAATGCAGTATATTGACTCTATTCTATGGTTTTACCACAATATATGGACTCTATCCTTGTATTGTAAGACAAACACCTAGCCACGCGCGCAAACACACCCAAACACGTGAACACACAAACAGCTCCCCACACACCCACACACAGTAATGTCACATTACTGCGATGATACATTGCACCACAAAATCAACCAATTTATGTATCCATAATGTTTGTTTTCTCTCATCTGCTTTCCAACACCAGGCCTAGAGATTCCTCCCCAAATCAAATAACATTGAGGAGTTTTATATAAACACCATCCTTCATGTGATTGCTTATGTTTGTTTCGTGCTTCTCTCACTTCTGCTTTTCTTGTGTGAACAATAAACCCTTTGGCAAATCTCTGACTCAACTTGACAAAACACACACACACTCATTTTCTCCTCGCTAATTACGAATCTTGACAATTTCAGGGGACAGCTTGACATTTTATGACAGTCAACAGATGCTTCCAGCATAAAATCATTTTCGGAGAATATAAGGTATGGTACAGAGGGGTTTGTATGCACCAAGGCCTTCAAAATAAAAGAACATACAGTATACTTTGGCTTTAATAAGGTGCATTCTGGGGATTTAAGGACTTTGTGTATTTTCTGAGGCCATTAAGGTTACTACAGACCAGAGCGACACAACTCAGATCAGGACTCAGGTCAAATGGCTGAGCGGTTAAGGAGTCGGGCTATTAATCAGAAGGTTGCCGGTTCGATTCCGACCGTTCCCCTTCACCCTACTTGCATCGGGGAGAATGTCCCTGTACTTACTGTAAGTCGCTCTGGATAAGAGTGTCTGCTAAATGACTAAATGTAAATGTAATGTTTTTAAAAGGCAAGCCACAAACAGGCTCAAAACATGGTGAGATACGTACAGCTCAGAATATGTCTCTTTGGATCAAAGAGCTTGCTAAATTCACACATCATAACCTCTTTCTATAACCAGAAGATGGAAAACTCACAGCAAACCAATCTTGTTTTTAATAATCACCACCAGGATTTCTCCACAAGTCTGCATGTGGGATGTGACACTAAGCCCTGTAGCAAAGGGATTGGGTTATAGTTAGACTGAACCCTATCACAAATCAGGTGTTATGACTGCCTCGGCCTATCCACCCAACTTGTCTTTGAGACCAGCTACATACGATTCCCTCGGAAACTGTAAATATTCACACACAATGGTAAGGCAGCAAGGATTTCTCAAGCTTTGAATGAATGAACAGTTTGGTACAGAGCAGGGGAAGATAAACGGAGGTCTTGTCGGCAAATAAGCTTGCGTGGTGCGCTGTCCTATGAGAGAGGTGGAGGAGAACCAGCTGAAAATATCCATAGGCAGTCAGAGGAAATGTTTGCATGCAACGTTGGGTGGAAGCTTGAACCACATTGAACACTACAACATGTTCGCATGAACATGCAATTTATGGAAATATTAAAACTGTTAAGGACAATGACAGAATGGATGCACAGTATCAATGAAAAGGCATGGTAAACAATATGTTTTTCTTTTAGAACATATCAATCACTCTTGTTTAAACACTGACCTCAAGTGTAATAATCTCAATTGTTTACCACATATATATCGGTTTTGAATACATTAACTGAAAATACACAACCAGTTTTACCACATAAATGGTCTGTCCATTTTCAGGCCATGCCATGGCAAGTATTGTGTCAATCCTTGCTGTCACCCTAAGGAAATTCCAATGTGGAGATTTTGAAATAGGGATTCGGAGGCAGGTGGACAGGCAGTGTTTTGAAAATAAATTTTCTGAGTGTATACCTCCACTCTAATAACACCAAATGTTTGGACCAATTCACAGAGATCTGAATGCATCCCCACCTGTTTACAAACAGAATGAACTTTGTGTTCATGTAACATACAGCCAAATCCTCCAATCAAACTGCTGATTTGGGCTGACCTTGAATGATCACCAAAACACTGTTAGAACTATGCACTTCTGATCCTTGATCTTCTGTTGTAATTTATAAATGCACGGTTTGTACGTTGAAAATCATACCATATCTTTAATAATATACAACCATAGCTCATACTAAACAAATGAAAACAAGTGATTGGAGGCACATCATTTTGAGGTTGCTTGGATTTCAGCTTCTTCTAATAAAGCCGCAATTAGCTTTGATTCCCTAACTGATATCACTTACACTCTACTTTCGCACTTCAGTAAAACTTTAATCAATAAAATACACGGATGAGGTGAATTCTAGAAAAAACACAGCTATACCACAGATTGTGCTGCCTGGTTACAAAAACTTTGAGTAGATGTTACTAAACAACCTGTGGCAATGTGAGATCCCCTAAAGGTTTTCCTCGTTAGTGACAAGAAACCAAGCAATTACACATTTGTTTTTGAAAATTTGAACTAGTTTGACAAGGCTTTATTTATTATTTTCTTGCCATCACACCATCTTCAACCTTGACTTTAAAAAGAAAGAGAAATCATCTATTTTAAAGACAAAGATAAAGTTAAGAGACATACTCGCACATACATACGTGAAGTACTACACCTCTCAGCAATTAGTGTTGCTTCATATTGAGCTTCTGATAACATTTCAAGCACAATAGTCATGTCTAAAGAGAACCTTTAACCACACAATCTAAAAGTGACTGTTTAAGTTTTAACCTACAAAGAACTATGGGAACCAAAACAATTCTAATGTCCAAACAAATTGGTTTTGAAAATAAACTTGACTTGCTTTCTCAAGGAACCTGCTAAATTACAACAAAAAAGTATAGGCTAAACTAGAGAGGGTACAATTTCTGGGGAAATTGTAGGGTGTGCTTGCTTGCGTCGGTTGCACAGGGGTCCGTTTTTGAATGACATTTTTACAACTGATTTCTGTATATTTTATATGAAAATGCATACTTAATATTTATAAAGATTAAATAGATTTAAAAGCATTTTTTTTTTTGCTGCTCATTTACAACTGAAAATACGAGTGAAGTGTAGAATGAAATAGATGTCTTCTCATTTCCCCTGCAAGAGGCAGCCTCATCGTTGAATCAAAACGAATAAATTTGGCAGACCGGTGTAAAAATTGACCTAATCTCTATGACTTAAACGTCATTTTAAGTTTTTCCCTTCTCGTGATATTTTCAGGCATGTAGCCTACTCATTGCATTCATTCATTAATAAAGAACCCCCTTTGAAGATTATTCTACGACGTTACCCGGCAGTAGAAGATGGAATCGCGATTCAGACAGTCCCATCTGCTAACTGAAAATATGCCCCCCAAAACGTAAATAAGCTTGACATTTATTTAGTGGAAAATTGCTCATTCATAAAAAGCTCACTGGTAGCGATCATTGTCAGTAACAACGCAAAATGCGACATAGCCCTGTGTGGAGAAGCTGCCCCGGTAAATTGTACTACTACGGTACAGTACTAGAGTACTGCTGTGTTCGTCTTGGTGGTAGCGATTGCGTTGGTTGAATTGGATTTAACGTTCCGTTGTACGGTTTAGGCTGAAATTAATTATTTTCATGAACAGATTGACAACGTTTAGGCTGTGGCAATGAAGTTCAGGTTAGTAGTTGGATAGACTTTTGATTTAAGTAAGGGGAGTGCCGAACATATTCTGTCGCCGTTTGACTTCCTACAGCTGTGTAGATGTTTTTGTAGTGTCTCGCGTAGGCTACAGCGTTGCAGTGATACACTGGATTGAAACCACAGGTAATGATAATTTCACCCACAAATCGTTTACTTGTAATCTAATGTCATAATAAATCCTTCAACGAAAATGTATATGTGAGGAATGTTTATTTTAACGATTGAAAACAGATACATCATAGACCACTGTAGTATGTGTTGCCCGGGCAACAGAGGCTAATGTCATGATGCTAATATTTCAGTGAAATGGTAGACTACCGTTTCCGAAAGTAGATGTGGGCTTACTTCCTTAATAATATCAGCTAATATTGTACATTACACATCACAATTGTGTGTCATATCACAAAGTAAAATGAGTAAATAGTTATCACCCTGGCCTCTTTGCTTGTGGCGTTCCTGCAGCTGCCTTGCAGTAAAGCTATAGTTAGCCTAGCTATCCCCCAAGTTAACAGATGCGAAACGAATGTTCTGCTACAGGTAGTCACGCGTGTTTTCGTGACGTAGTGACGTTAGTAACGTCAGTGACTGTGGCTAGCAAATTAGCCACCGTTAGCTTCACTTTTCGCTACAAAAACTTAACTTAAGCCCAAACCATGCAACGGAACGTAAATTCCAATAGAAGCAACGCAATCGCTACCAAGACGAACCTTTTGACACCGCCGTTGTGTATGTAGGCCAAATATTGACTGAGTTTTAGGGGGGCGAAAATAAACAATAAATAAATATATATGTGAGAGAACAAAGGTTGTGCTCTCGCCGAAGGCTTGAGCACACCCAATTAAAACCCCTGATTAGATGGAGACCTGGTCGATGCACGTGAACATCATTTGATTCCTTTAAAACTCTCTCTATTTCTGTTTTTTTCTGTAACACACAAACATCTCTGTGATGCACACCCAGGCGAACACAAACAGACTCACACACCAAGCAAATAAAAAACAATATTGCGACAATAAGGCAACATGTAGATTTAAAATCGCTGTTGAATGAAGCGGACCGCCAGTGTGCCGTGAAAGTGTCTTCTGATTGTTCCATGTTATATTGTGATGCTTCTTCATGGCTGACTAATCTCCCTCCAAGCCACCATCAGCCATGCTGTTTCCTCTCCTAGCCACTGAAGAAATATAAATAAACATGTCACTGACTGACAGAAGCTGGGGTGTGTGTGAGCTTTGGTGTGGGTGTGTTTATGTTTGAGTGTTGGTGTGACTGTGTGTTTGTCGGTAGGGGGTGGGGGTGGGGGGGTGCATGTAAAAAAAAAAAAACTTGTTCGTCACGTGAATAGGCTTTCTGTGTGGATCAAGCGATTTCACAGTAGAATCCAAAAGAACCACCAAAGACATGTTGTCACCCCCCTCCCACACACACACACACACACACACACAAGCTGAAGGAACAACCAAACAGGAACAGTGGCTTGATGTGTCTTAATCGGCGGTTATCATGTCGCTTGTAGCACACGCTGGGGCTAGCTACCCCGGGCGGCCTTGAAACGAAAGAACGCATCACATTTTTTTCTGAAGAAGAAAAAAACGTATAGAATTTGATATATGGAGCGGGTTGTGTGTTGTGAAGCTATGTAGAGCATATCTTTAACCCGCTGTGCAGTGCACAGCGTGCACTTACGCCGTCTAAAATCCTCATTTCACAATCCAACAAGCCATGTAGTCTTCTAGGATTTATCTAGGGCTCACATGTGGGAGGTGCTCATAACAGATTCAAGATACCGTGGAAAACTGTAGAGATACTGTACGGGGGATAAGTGATATGGCTCATAGCTGAGGTGTTGTGATCATCGACACTCCCCTCTCTCTTTGTCTAACTCCTCTCAGCCAATGACAGACGGAGCTTCGCGGTAACTTCTACGGCCTCTCCTCGCACGGACGCTGGCACTGCCTTGGAACAATTTCTCACTTGATTGAATCTTCAACTTTCCTTTTTTCATTTATATTAGCCTATTTAAAAAGCCAATTTTTTCAGGGGGTGGGGCGTGTGTGCAAGGGGGCACATATTTCTCAGTCAGTCCAGTTCATCATCCTCTTCCAACTCGTCTTCATGGCAATTTCCTTCAATGCGATCATATATCCATATAATGGGTAATGAAACTGTCTTCTCATTGAGACTCTCATGCCAGTCATGATGGATCACCCCTCCGCCCCCCCCCCCGCCCCCCCCCGCCACCCCCACCGCCCCCTCCCTCCAACGACAGATAGCCTTCCCTTCAGTGTCTTGACCGTGTGGCAGGAGTTCCACAGCCGACCTCTTCTACCCCTCATCTCCTCCAGACCCCTCCACAACGGCCCTCGTCCACTGGCATTTTTGTATTTGATTTGACTAAACCTGCATCACACCAGAATATTTAGCAGTTTATTAATGACAGTACATTAGGTATGGATCTGCTTCATCTGAACAGTGACATGGGAAGGATTCTCTTCTCCTTTTAGCATTGGGTCTGTTACTTTCTTCCAGCCAGCGCCCTCCTCTTCCTCCTCCTCTTCCTCTTCCTCCTTTTTTGTTGATCTTGTTCATTGTGCATCTTTAAGACTACTGCCATAGCTGCCCAGATGACGCTTTATCCTTACTACAAGTGGCGTTGAACAGCGGAATGTGCGACACAATGGTCCTAATTAACTCGCTCCACACATTCACTATGGAACAGGATGCACACAACGTCTTGGTCTCCGGTGGAAAAAAGAACTCTGTTCAGCTGATGTATTGTGTTCAGCGCACCGTGTTTCACGTGAGCATGCCTACGTGTACACTCTGTAATGACCTCGTCTGTAATTGTCATGATTCATCACAGAACTGGACTGATGAAAGAAGGGACGCGTATTACTCTCTCTTCTCCTCCTATGAATCCCGCTCTCCAAGATACACTGAGTGGGTGAGGTGGGGGGGTGACGGAGGGAGGAGGAGAGGGGGGAGAGAAAGAGAGAGAGAGAGAGAGGGAGAGAGTACAAAAAAGTAACAGAGAGAGAGAGAGTACAAAAGAGTAACAGAGAGAGAGGGAGAGAGTTTGAGGGAGGAACTAAGGGTTGTGAGTGTGACAGGGCAAGGTTACTCATCTAATTGATAAGCAAGCCATGAATCAATGGCAGCCATGGCATCAACACATGCAGTTGGAGCAGACGCTGCAGACACAGGGAGGGTTGCATCTGGAAGTCACAGAGGTTATCAAAACAGCTTCCTGTTTATCTCGTCCAAATCCCATCCTTCTTTAACAGGAAGTGAATCGTAAACAACCGCAGTAATGCCAGAGTGTACATAATTACCTGAAGGACGCGTCACTCCTAGATTGTTAGAAACATACTTTACTCTTTATAAACAGCAAAAACAATGGTCTGTTTGGGATTCAGAATTGCGATGATGCAGATAACAAGCACTTAACATCTGAGAAGTAACAGACAGTTATTAAAGATACCTGGAACTCTACCGCATGACGCATTATGTCAATCTGACTTCTTCACCTCAAACTCAGAATCCATTAGAACTTCCATCTTACTAAAACACCACAAATAAATGTATTCGCCTAGCAACCTCAAAGCACCAAAGTATCTGAACTTGGAACACCCTTCTGTCTGAAAACGGCTATGAAACGACCCAAACTAACAGAACACTCACCCAACCCAAATCAGTCAGTATCCCTCATCTGATCTAGGATCTCACTCCATGACTGTCCAGACCAGAGGTCACTGTAATCAATGGCTTGTTTATCTGCCTGTGTATTAAGCAAATTATGCTAAGAAGAAAGTAGTCCCCTCCAGCATTAACCCGCTAACATTTTAATCAATGACTTAAGTGATTTTCATCAAGCCGCTTCAGGCAACGAGGTGATAGAGCCAGCGGTGGACTGGGATCTATCCATGGAAATGTCAATGGAGACACCAGGTCTTGGCTCTTTCAATAGTTTTCTGCTAATCACAGGATGCAGCTTCTCCCAGAGCCGGCCATGCGAAAGGACACGCAGGCTGAACCTGGCGCACCAGGAACAGGCAGGGTGTGGCGTGTTTATAGCACAACGACCGAGGTTAAAACACTTTTACTGTCACCGTCGGTGAACAGGTGGGGGTTGATTCGATGTACACTGAAATTAAAACTGGGTAAGTGAACAAGGATGCTGGTTGTTAAATGGATATGTACATCAGATAAAAACAAATAGCTGCTCTAAAATAAAAAAGATGGCCGACCTCCTAAAGTCCCTGAGCACCGCTTTTGAAAAACCTTTTTGCCTCAGCCCCTAAACCTTGATCATGAGATATGAATCCTGAGGAGAATATCTGCTCTTAAATGGTTGATTTAGAGGCTGTTTATGCTGTGACTGACTCCCCAAAGGCCATTTAATCTTTCTCCGTCTCCTTTCTCCTCCTGCACCTCCTCCCTGAGGGTGAATCCACAGATTTAGTGACATCCCCGAGTTTATCAAAGCGCTTATTCAACATTTATGTACTGCTGTCAAGCCTGGTACTCTGAGGAAATGGAGGCTTCTCTGGTGGAGGAGCTTATCAAAGCCAGTCATCAGCAGGGCTGTGGAGTCTTGGGTGAATCTGGAGGGAGAGGAAACGCAACAGGCCCGTCTCACTTCCTGGTATGATGACATCAGACTGCAGCGTTTCGACATGGCTTTGACACCTCTTCAAAAGATGGCAGCGTTTATCTTGTTTATTTTGCGCGCTTCTACTCCTCAGAGACTGTGGCTACAAGTTGAGGTACAGTGTTGCTTCCTGTGGTCCCATCTGAGTGAAATCATTCAGGTCAAGCAGACAAGGTCAACGTAGAAACAGCCTTTATTGTCTGTCGGGAGCAGAACTAAAGTCACGTGTGTTTGTATGTAAATGTGTCACGCACTGCGTTATCAGAATGAATCCCTATGATCCCTATTAATTTGGGGGCAGAAAAGCTGGACAGCACATCACATTCTCAGATATACATTTTTCGGACGGGCACTACATTAGGACACCATTGCGTTTCGGACTTACCAATGCGTAAGGCACCATCGTATGGAATAATTTTCCAATAAAGTTTGACCTAGATGGAGAGTAAGTACTCTGCATGTCCCCTGTCTGCTTGTATGGGTGTCAGCTGTCTTTGCTACCTTGTTTATCCTGATATGAACATCTTTCCCTACTCACCGAGGGCAGGCACGCCACTGCAAACTACCCCATCATGCAAGAGGCTGCTTTAACCCCCCCCCACACACACACACACACATCACACGCCACTCACAAGGCCGTGATGAATCCATTATTAATAGTCTGTATCTTTAAAAGCGTCAGTGACACTCTGATTAGCGCCAGTGATGTGATGAGACGAGCCTGTTAATTCGCAGGAAGAAGAAGACGGGCTGTTCATTTTTACATGAGCGCACCTCGCGCTCCCCGTGCTCGGCCAATCTGTACTCACCTCCGCTGAATAATTGACACGCCGCAAGACAGCTTCGGAAGGACCCTCCATCGTAACCCAGGGTTACACACACCCTGACTCGTTCGACTCGTTCTGTCAGAAGGGCGAAGGAAAAGGTTCTTCTCTTCGCTGCAGTCTCAGGGGCCTTCTCCGCGGGGAGGATCGAGCATTTATCCTCTCTCTTCACGGTGACATTTCTGATCTCTCCCATGTGCAGTGGCAAACATGGCTTGTTTATGTTATCGACATGCATGACTTGCTACACGCAGTCACAGTTACATTGCATGAACATGTATTTGGTGAGCACTACAGTTTTAGTCTTCTTTCACTATCTCTCACGTTATGCGTCATAACATGTTAAATGAAACAGTCCAGGAAGTTTTTTCGTCCTGAAAAAGTCCCAAAAAGGGCCGACACGGCATGCCACCAGGCTCCGCGGCGCATCTGGTCAGGGAGGTGACTGTAAAGGGACAGGCAGCAGGCAGGCCAGCCCGCTGACCCACAGATCTCTGTGACACGAGGCGCCCTGGCACTCCCGAGTCTAATTTTACCCTCGTCAGTCTGTGCAGCTGCGGCTGCGGGGACAGAGGCGTGGCGGAGGAGTGATGGCCTCAACCTGGTGGTTTTATCACCCACCTCATACCTCCGCTCTCAGAATAGCAGGGCAGAGCAGCACCCTGGGACCAACAGCCAGGCTGTCTGAAAGGATAGGCTGCAGATAGGCTGGTTCCTCATATTAAATCGGCAGTTGTGAACAAGATTAATTTGAGTTTCTACAGTTCTTGTGTGAGCGTTTTTAGAGAAAAAAAATAAATAAAAAAATCTTCAACTGTAGAAATACGGAGGTTATTGTGTTCTGGATGTCTTTTACAAGGATGAACATTTGAACAGCTTGGATTTGAGGAGCTGCACCCAACCTCGAGAAAATAACAAAATTGTTAGGACTCTAAGAATGTTGTGGGAGAGTCTGCATTTGTCAGCCTTTCCAGACTCACCTTTTTCAAAATCTGCCTCCAACATTTGACCTAATGTGAAACCCATTCAACCAAAGACCACTTTACTTCTAATTCATCCCTCACGCTGGAGGAAGAGGTATTGAATAGTCCCCGGACCATGGTCTTCTGTGAATAGATGTGTATTTTGTTAGGCCTTCTATGCACAGTGTTGCAGTAGAGAGCAGAGAATAGCTTTCCAGAGCTGTATCAGACAGACATGGATGCAGCCAGCCGTCAAGCATGAAGAGAATAATTGTCTCTTTATTCATGCCAGTGCTGTCGCCTGTCCTGCTTCACAAACAAGCAGATACAGGATGTGCTCTGCATGTTTGTGCTGTCTCAGTGTTTTACAGCCTCTGAAAGGCGGGAGTGTGTTTTGCGTAATTTGCGATCACCTGCAATTGCGCACAATGAGTCTTACAAGGTTTTACTGCTAAGAGAGGATGGAGGAGAAAACCCAAAGGACCAACGCATTTGTGTTTTCACACATAATGACTCCCCCCCCCCCTCCACCCGAAAAGAAGGACAAAAAATAACTTGTTGGAGAAATGACTTGGCAAGGTGGACGTTACGATTCCTCTGCTCTATGGAACTATGACTGAAAGGATTCTTAAAATGGTGTCTGTGTTGCCTGAGGCACAGCCATTTTCTGGGAGTGTTTGGAGGTGAATGGTATGAGGACAGGAGCCAGGCCTTTGGTGCAGGTCTGAGGCACCGTGTCTATTCTACCCTGGCGAGTCTGGATGCAGAATGAAGTCTCACCACTTAACAGCTCCCAATAGCACCGTCACAGTGTGACCAATCACGGCTTTATCAGTTTCCCCATGCCCAGCCTTATCCTCTCCCTCCAGTTGCTGCCTCGTCTTAAAGTCCCTGTGTACAAAAACGATTCTCAAAAAAAAAAAAAAAAAAAAAAGAGTTTGATGAATGAAAGAAGCCTTTGGTCTCTGCTGCTGATTTCACAGACCTTCTTCTGTACCACTGGATATAATGGGAGAGAGATCCAGAATCGAGTGCATGGCTATAAAATTTAGCTGCTTGTCACTTTGCAAACATTCAAATCAGAACGGGAACAGCTCTTCTGAGGCGTTGTTTCAGCCCAAATGACACGAGTGATGAGAATTTGAATTTGTCTTTCAATTGTTTGGCCGTTCGACATATTTGTTTGTCGGTTGTTTGTTTAGAAAGGAAGACTCGTCTGAACCGAAAAGGGGTTGTTTGAACGTTTCAGTAGCATGAAGTGAAGCTGAATGCAAAGTGGAGGCTTCTACTTTAGAAGAACAACTGGTGCTGAATTTGTGACAGACGGTGAAGGGAATCTCTTGAACTAGAAGGCAAAAAGTTAAAGGTTGTTGGCTTTACACAGCTTGACCCCAGCACCTCACATGAAGTCCCACACCTGCCTGGGGAGATGCCTGTTGGCATATTGACCTGACATGGAGGATTGCCTGTGAAAGGAAGGAGAGAAACAGCATTCAGGCAGAAGCTGGGAGTCCTCGGAGGACGTGACCCAGGGTTCGAAACACAGCCGCTGGGTTTAGGACCTGGGAGAGTTTCCTATCTTTGTTTCACCCAGGTCAGGAGACACCCACTACCAATTTTTACTTCTTATTAGACTTCTCTCTGCCTTTTCCCTGCACCTCTCTGCTCGTGATGACCCGGTCGCAACCTGTCTGACTGGAGCCTCTCTTGAAAACTCTATAAAAAATGGATCGGCTCTGGTAACCTTGGAGGGATTTGGAGGAGGGGGTAAGCTCATGCTCATTTCCACAGCTCTTACTGACCCAGTCATACCTGGCTTGTCGAGGTACAGTACGGGAGGAGGAAGATATGACCACCGGGCCCAGGCTCCCTGTTCTGTGGCACTTGCGTCCACTGCATGCAGGTTTTCAAGCTGTTGAGCCTACTGTAAATGCAATGTTTCAGTTATCATCTTCGCCTGGGAGTTGACTCATAAGTACCTACACACTGGGTACAGTGTACTGTACCGATATTTAAAACAAACGTAAAGAAAAAAAAAAAATACATATAGTGTTACCTACTGATCTGCTAGGTGACACCACCATGAAGCCATAAAAATACCAAAGTATTAATAGACTGCATGTCATGCCACAGATCTTAATTTAAATCTGGCAAGCATGTTTCTCTGCCTAAATGATGTGACAAAAGATATCCCTCCTCCCCTTAAACAGCTAGAAATAACACAGCATATGAATTAAATAAAGACTTAAGCATTCCATGGGAGCATGCTCTGGGGACATTAATAATGAATAGAAGTGAGAGGAAAAAAATGCAGCGGAATAAAATGACAAAAAGAAAATCTGTACGAAGTTACAAAATCTCATGTTTGATATCCCTGTATTAAGGGTAGAGTTAAGTGGCTAGATTCCACGAGGGGGTTAGTCTTGGGTCCCAGCATGCTCTTTTTCTTCTGTTCCTTCTTCATCTTCTTTGTGTTTCTGTCTGAGGGGGATAAGGGACTGCTTGTGAGGAGTTGGTTAACAAGCTGAGCCATCCCAAGACGTAGGAGAAAACAGGAGATTTAATGAATTCATTATTGTCTGGCAAAACCCCTTCATTTTTTATGAGAAGAGGGATATTTGCATACAATCAAACGGACTTGTTAAAAAAAAAAAAACACATAAGCGCAAGCTGTGCCGTATTTGATAACAGCACGATCTACGGTTCTAAAGACTGAAAACATATTGATTTGGATAGGTCTACTTTCCTGTGCTGTGTCTTTTCACACAGGGATGTTGGAGAATTGCTCAAACAGCATCTATCTTTACCCAATACAAAGCCCATAAATTGTGTGAGAAGAAAGTAGGGTTTCAATTGGCTTCCTGCAGCTAACCCAGAGAGCAATGATATAGCCACGTGAGGCAAATGACACAGTTTTAAGATTTGAAGGTCAGGGGTGGGGATGTGTGTTGACAACCAATTTATAAAGAGCTGAGAGGGCCTGTTTAGGTTATTCAACCTTTACGCTTATTTTCTTCTTTATCTGACCTACATTAAGGAATGGACATACAGTATAGGGTGTATCTTTTATTTTCTTCTTTTTTACTTGCTCTGCTGATCTCACTTCACACAAAACTCTCATAAAATTAGGTAGTGAAAGCAAAGCCGAATCGGGTACAATCTTTTTAAAACAACCTTAGTTCCATCTCGGCAGTCTGACGTGAATATCCCCAGGACAAAACCAGGTTCCTGTTTCCATTTCTCACAGTTGTCAGAGAGCCGCAGAGCTACTTGCATGGTTTCTCCCACAATAACTATGAGAGAGGTGTCACTGCGCTGCCAGTGGTTGGATGTCCGCATGGCCACATCCGCCCTCTTCCCTCCCATCCACATCTTGCAACCCCGGCTGAGTGACACATCGCTGGGTGCTGACGATGGAGAGGAGGGCATCACATGGAGGGAGTTGGCTGCCCCAGAGGCATGGTCAAAATATGCTGTGGACAGCAGAATTGCTTTCATTGCCCTGGGGGCGTCAGAGGAGAAAGTCTGGTTTAGTCAAGCAGGGCATTTGAGAGCAACTTCACATACAACTTTTCGTTTCTACGGGGGTCTGTTCCTGTCAGACAGTTGTTTCGATATTTCCTCGCCACAAGGTCTTGGCAGGTGGGGGTGGAATGGCTCTCTCAAGATGAGATGGCAGTCCTTGAGTCTTGAAAGCCCAAATCGAACTAATTAACCACAAGGATGTTCTCAAATTGTCAGATTGTAAGTGCACAGGTTTGGAGTGCCAGGTGTTGAGGTTCAAAGCCGGGAAAAAGCAAGTCGACAAGTGAAATAATTAGTTAACAGGAACTTCAGAGCGAGACCAGAGTATCTGTGAAAAACAGTGTTAAAGCAACCTTTCTTCGGCCCGAAAACGTTAAAATAAACATGTGTTCATTGGCATATTCCCCTCACCTCAACCCCTGCACATCAGTTTACTCCAGGAGATGAAAGCACCCCTAAAAACCTTCACTGTGGCCTCGACCACGAGTACCACAAAATAAAGCCTGGAGCTAAATCTGTTGGATCCTCCTGTGTTGTAGCACGGGTGGAGCTTCCCCCTCAGGTCCCAGCTGTAAATCCTTATTCATAGGATAGCAGAGAGCGCTCACCTTCTCACCCGCACGCTGCAACAGCAGGTCAGACAGTCACGCGAAAGCAGATCGCTATGCAAATGCCACGCTCTCTCTGAATACGTAATTAATGAACAGCAATTAAAATGTGAGACTTAGATACTGTTGGCGTGATGGGCTGCATTTCAATTTCATACGCAACAGAAGAGGACAACACCAAAAAAAAATTGTGTTTCAACATCGGGATGCCGGGGCTTTGTGGTTGAGAAACAGGAGGAAAAGTTATGTACAGTGCCATTACCTGATGTCGCGGTTCATTTCCCTACCTTAAATAAGCCACAGCTGTCTGTCAAGATGTGAGGAACACAATTGTGTGGGTTGATCAATCTGCTTCATTAACACTTCCTGAGGATTACAGTCTGGTGAACATCTAAAGCTCTGGTCTTGGTAATAACTGACTTTAATAGTAAACTTTCCACTTTTATATTTCCACAATTATAGTCAGTCAACCAGTGTTTTGTAAAAGGACATGTTCGTATGCTATTATTGAACAATAGAGTTGAGGGAATATTTTTTTTTTTTTTTTTTTTTAAACAACTTTGTTAAATCAAGCAATTGGTTTAAACTGTAGATCTCTCAAGGCTTTGGTCCTTTAAAGCACTCAGTGAGCAGGCACTTATCCGTAGATAGTGATGGTGAAGGTCCAGCTGACACTGGGAACACTCCCTTCGATTCACTGGGTGGGCCCAGCTCAATCAAGCACAGATTGATTTCCGTGTGGAATGAAACAACCTTTTTCACCCAAGTCTGATTACCACCTTTACTTTATCTTTGTCCCACTTGAGTTGGGTCGGGGCTCTCTCGCTGAGCGCGTGGTTGCCATAACGAGAGCCTGCACCAGGCCTAATTGGACGGTGGTGTGTGGCTCCGGGCCTGGTCGTGTCTGGGAGGAGGCAGGTCAGAGGACGAGCCATGCCCGGGCGCAGGGCCTCATAGCTCCAGGCTTCTTCCCTGCTTCCCCTCTCACAAAGACAGGGTCATGGTAATGAGTGGGCCGCACTACTGGGCGACCAGCATTGATTTGCTCTAACAAGCTCATCGACCTTCAAAAACAGGTTTAGTGTGCACAGAAGTGTGTGGAAAACATAATATCCATGTACAGTTTGAGGCTCTGCTGGAGAGGGAATACTTTTGTATATGTCTCTCTCCCCCTTCTCACTCCCTCTCTCCACCTCTCTCTCGTTCGCCCTTTTGCGGTTGGAATTCATGATCACATATACACAAACAGACCCTTTCAGGTATTTACATTAGGACACAATGTCATCTTCCAGATAAAACATATGTTGTTCCCAGTTTCCAGGCCCTTGAGAAAGTTGCCTTTCCACAGTCCACCTACTCCCCTGCAATATCACCTAACTTGCCTCTCAGACAAATGTTGAATAATAAAAACAAAACCATACACATCAACTGTGGCATATTATCAATAATCCACTGTTGACTCATATTTATAAAAACATGCCGTCTGAATAGCGGATGTCAATACTAATAATTCTGTGTGCTCTTCCACCCTAACGTCACAAATATCAATACGAGCTTGCTTGATGTCATCTCAGAAATGTCATGTATTTAGTAAAGGCTTGTCGTTGTTATCTGTCAGTTTGTTTGTTGAATGCATCTACATAAATTATGAAAATCCAGACAGTTTGACACCATCCTCAGGTGACATTCTAAAAGCATTTCTGTAGGGACGGAATAACAAAGCACATGGTTTCAGAAGTGCAAGGGTAAAGAAAAGAACTAAATAGCTACAGAGTAGAATTTAATAATAACTCATTAATAAACAACACAACATTCTACTAGATAGAAAGTAAAGCATGTTTGCTCTGTTAGAAAGATGGGGGCATCGGCCTGTTCCACTAGTGTACAATATAACAACATTGTCTTATTTGTTGTAGTCTACAGAAACAAAACTGTTCTCCAAGACTGCCTTGTTTACTTGTCTACATTATCTAAAAATATCCTCCAGTTATCTTAGATCACCGCCACTTTAAAAACAAAACAAATTCTTCTCTTAGAACAGTAACTCTCGGAGAACAACCGCTTCTCTTAGAACACAAGTGTACTGGAACAATGCAGTATTCTTGTGGGAGTCCAGTTCTTCTGTCACCATGTTATTCGCGATGGGAACCCAGTCCTGCTCCTCTCACACAGAAACACTGAGCCTCACTTCTGTGCATGTATCAACATGTAGATCACAACTGTGGTTTCACTTGAAAGGAAATACATATTTTTGTATTCTTGAGAGAAAATACAAAAACACAGGCCTGTGACAAACCAACCAAGACAGACGCATGTAGAACTACACATACTCCACGCTTTTGGCAATTTTCTGAAATACCATCAAGAGGGTTTCTTATGCACAAAATGCTAAAGTGATGCACAAATCCCAAAGCTAATTAAAAACCAGCCTCCAATGTGTTGAATGAAGGCCTCCTTGACTAACAAACACCTGTGCAAGATCAATTAACGAAGCTTCACGTGTGCACACTATTAATGGACTGCAACTGTGCTCACTTAATTTAAAGATCATATCCTCCTCTTCCAGCTGTGCAGGCATCATGCAGATTTAACTAATAACACTTCCTTGACAAATGCAGCACAAATAATAATTAACTGCATCCGTTTGGAAAGCTTGACACTTGCTCGTTTATGTCCAAGCATTCGTAAAAACGAGCAATTAAAATGATCAACTGCTCTCTCGGTTTGTGTAGACAACTATAACAACGCAATAAGACGAGGCAACCAGCCCAACTGTGGTTGGACCTGTATGATGAAGAAACCCAACTATCTAATGTTGAATTTACTGAGCCAAGTTACCGTACTGAAGTTTTCTGTCGACCTGTGTGCCTTTTTGGGATGGTTCATCATTCAAATCTGATTGTGTTACACGGCGGAGGGGGGGGGGGGGGGGGGGTTAAGAGGACACGTCTGTTTGGAATTCCTCTATGCACATCATTAAGAAATTGCTTCATCCTCTATCTGCTTGTTAATCAGCAGAGCCGTGAATATGGTGTTCTCTGACAGACAAAAACCCACAAGCTTTTAACTCGGCAATGCAAATTAATACTCCTCTGTGTGGAACACTTAAGTGCCACAGAAATTAACCTACAATTAAAACAAAGAAAAACAGTGAAATAGACATGATAAACGTGTTCTGCAAGTTAATTTAATGGCTGCTCAATGGTCATGAGTGGATTTAACACATGAGCTTCCTTCGATGTTTTTTGTTCTTGTAAACAATTTGCTCTTCTCTGAATGATAGCTCGCAAGCACATCTTGCCTTTTACTACGCCACTGTTGACGCTTAAGCTTGCTAGTTGGTCGTTGCTACTTCTCGTTTTGTTTGTTTGTCGTTTGGTGAGGTGTAACCAGTCACTGTTTGTTTGCCATCCACCTCAGCCTCTTCAAGATAAGCAGGAAACGGTGAGCTGAACACGGGCTACTGTCAGAGAGGAACACCGCAGCAAACACCTTCATCTGCTGCTCTGCCGAGACGCTCACGAACAACAACACCCCACCTCTCTCTCACTCTCTCGGTCTCTCTCTCCCTTTGTCTTCCACCGTTTCCCTCTCTGCGTGTATTTGTCATCCTTTCTCCCCCTCCCTCTCTCCCTCCTTCTTTCTCACTCACTCTCTCTGTCTCTTTCACTCACTCTCCCTCCTTCGTTCTCTTTCCCCTCTTTTTTGCTTTCTCGCTCACACACACAACAAACAACGAAATAATAATCCTGGTTGTAAGAGTAAAGACTCTCAGTCGTCAAGGTGCAGGTGTGAGGAAGGGTTTAGTCGGCCAAATTGCAGGACCAGTAGCAGTGTGACAGCTGCACCTTAAACTGTTCTTCTCCTTAGAAAGAGCCCCGTCAGGCTTTTGTTAAAGCCTCAGTCCAAACTTTGTGTTTATAATAATATTTCTCATCTGTGGCATCTTTCCCTCTGCTTAACCCGTCAATTAGCATTACTGTAATTATAGTGTATGTATGTATGTGTGTGTGTGTGTGTGTGTGTGTGTGTGTGTGTGTGTGTGTGTGTGTGTGTGTGTGTGTGTGTGTGTGTGTGTGTGTGGAGAGAGAGAGGAAGTGGAGAATAGGTGGGCCATGCTTCCTGTTCAAATATTATTTCATCTCGTCCCCCTCAACCCTCTCTGACAAAATCTTTGTCATTCCATCAAGGAGAGCTGGAGGACAGTCACTGAGGGGAAAGATTGCCGTAACTGCCACAGCCAAACAGCAGTGTGGGAAACAAATCGAACTTTTGTGTCACATAATACCCTGACGGACATTAGTCTGACTGGAGGCCAAACAAATCACAGCAAAGAAGTTCAGAATTTGATTTTATTTTCTCATTTTGTAAATCCATCTTCCTCCTCCCCTCATGCTTTGAGAAGCAGCAAGCCAACATTTCCAGAGAATGTCTGCGTCCATTCTTTCATGGATTACTCATTCGGTGAACTTTCATTAATGCCTTGCGATCCCCATGCTTAACTCCTGAATGCAAACACATGGCTCACTGACGTCCATGGGAAAGAGAGATACCCAGTCTGGTGAGCTAGCTCGGATGCTAATCCACTAGCCAGCTGAGCAAATAATATTACCTTTCATAGAAGACAAGAAGCTCATTTGTTGTGAAACAAAAACCCTCTTAAACAAACACGTCAGACAGTCTCTTTGAGACCGGCTCACTGTGTTGAATGTCATTACTGCTGGAGGGGATTCTAAGGCCATGTCGGTTGGAAGACATGAGTATAATTACACTCCGCGTTGATGATGTCATTGTGGTTATTCTACACCTAATCCAGTGGATTCCCATCTGAATATACTTGTTTCAAGACATTCATATTTCTCAGCACCACTGGACTATGAAGTGGCCTGTATAAACATAGTTAATTGTGGTATGTATGTTACAGTGCAACAATGTTCGGACCTTAAAACGAACTCGTGAGACGAAGGTTCAAAGGTGAGTATTTCAGGTCCAGGAAAGAGTGTGTGGAGCGGGGGTATGGGCTGCAGGTCTTCAGGCGAGAGTAGGGCAAGGCAAGGAGCTGGCTGGAGAAACGCTGGAGTCTCGACCGGGAACTGAAAATCACAGGGAAAAAAGGTAAGTATGTATCCACAAAAATAGGTAGGAATATGTCAATACTCAGAGACTGAGCAGCCTCGTAGTTCACCATGTGGCTGACGTAACAATCTGGCAGAGTCTGGATGGTGAGCAGGGTCTAAACAGGTCATTGCTTGCTGATTTGCCACAGGTGAGAATGGTTGTCTGTTCCCGGGAGACTCCGCCCATGCACACACACACACATATACAAGGAAAGGGAGGGAGGAGAACACAAGGAAAAGGAAAACAGAACCAGTGTCACAGCCAGGGGCGTGACAGTGTATGTACTCATATGTATGCATGCCTCCTCCCGTCTTTCATGTATTTACAGGCAATGGACAGGAGTGGGGATACAGATCTTGAAATTCCAAAGCAGCTGTATTATTTGGAGACCCCTAAAACAGCCAAGATGGAGGCTGGTTTGTGGCATTTTAAAGCTCTGCCTATGTGCACCAGTGTCAGAAAGTGAAGCAAAAAAACCCTGAGTAAAACCGAGTAAGCTGTCAGTTTCTCCTTGCGTTCTCTCGTCTTCCGTGGTTTCCTCTTTGGTGTGTGTGTGTGTTACTTACTTCAGAAATGACAACCCTCTCCTTCCCTAATAACCCCACATATCCCTGCTTATGGAACACCTTGACCACAGCTCAAGGTGGTGGCTGGCGGGGACTGTGAGTTTCTGATCTCTCACGGAGTCGAGAGAAGACACATGCAGCTTCGGCTGCTGCGGTGAGATTTGAGTTAAGGTCCCTTATCTCGCTGCGCAGTCTGCCCTATATCCTGGGGGCATGGTAGACTTGTACATTTGTAATAATGAAGTGTTGGAGACAGGATTTGCTCTGTCACTTGTGGATTTCCTTTGGGAAATCAGGAAATGCAGGTGTAAGCGTTAAATCTAACCTAAAATACTACCCCTGTGTCTGACATAAATTTAACTAATAGTGAAGTAGAAAGCTAAAAGGAGGTAAAGGTTTACTACACACCTGCACAGACACACACACACAAACACACACACACACACTCTTTCTGAACTATGCATAGCACCATATTATAATTTAACTATTACTCAATACAAAAATGAAAATTGGACAAAACCAATTTCCCCCCCAATGTCCCCTAAGTCATTATGGCAGTATCCTAGTTTGTGTAGTCAAATATACAGCATATCTCATACGTGGGTCTATTTAGGATCTCTCTCTTACTGCCTTCGAGGTAATGAATTCAATTGAGAGACAAATGAAACAAAGACTTGTGTTGAGAAAGACAAAGTTGTGGTTTGAAGACGGACCCCCTATAGAGTGAACACTTGGGAAGCCCGTCTGTTTTTAAATAAATTAAGACTTTTCTCTCCCTCTAGGGACTTACAAACAGGTGGCACTAACCATCTGACTGCGGAGTATAGGTGCACAAAAATGTGCTCAAAAATTAAACCCAGAAGGTTCCTCATGCTATTCGTGTTCACATATGAAATTGAACTCATTCAAACCACAAACTGCTTCTTGGCGTAAACATATTTCAGTTAAACAATTTTCCATGCTGTTCATGGACCTTGGAAGAACTTTCTTCTACTGTTCATTGATATCCTTGAGTTTTCAGACATTCTAAAGTTTACATATTTTCTTGTATGGCATGATGTAGTCTCCAAGATACTACAGTACAAGCAATTGCTTAAAGCAAAATCTGTAGCTGCTGAATAATTTCTCCTCACTCTATGGTATCTCTCTCTCTGTTTCACACATCCCCTCACACACAGACACACACTCAAACAAAGCTTTTATCTTCACCAGACAGTGGGACACGTCCAATCTCTCGTGACGTCAACCTCTTAGTCTTGATCTTGATGAGTGGATGAATAAGTTAAGGAATCCTCAACAACTGTTCTGTAAGACTATCCCAGCCACTCTTAGCCCCGAGGCCATGTTCTGACAAAGTGATATCAAAGCTAGTAACATCTCTCTCTCCCCCGTGGTAAACAGAAGCGTTCTGATCACAGGACGACACGAAGCGGCACGGCTTCCGCCTGGCTGGACATCCTCGGAGAGAGTTGTCATGGAGAGTCCGACAGTACGTCACGATCGCCCCCCAGAAACACCAAGATGCCGCAGACCGTCCGCTAGCTACCTCACAGCTATCTAGTTGCTTGCAGTGTGTTTTGTATCAAAACCCCACCGACACATTTAAAAGCCTCTTGTTAATAACACGCATGTATGCATGGACAGACATACATGTTTCTACTGGCATGGAAGCTTGACTAATATAGAACACACACACATGTATACCATCCTATAATGATTTGTGCTCCTCACAAACAATCCCATAATAATTACTGCTTTACACACACACACAAACATTTACACACCATCCCAGAATGATTACTCCCTCTAAACACACATACAGAAACCCAGAATGATTGCTCCTCCTCCTGAGTTGAGGCCTTCTATTTTCAGGTAAATTGACTTCCATTACAGTGCGACAGGTCTGGGCGGGGCCACAGCATGAGGGCGATCCAGGTGAAGGGATCTTCGCCTCACCAATGCGTACATAAATAACTGGAAAGATGATCTGCTCTGTTATTTAACAGGCGCCATTAGAGAACACACCATTTCCAAGCCAACCGCTCCTCACTCAGTGTCTTTCTAATTATCCAATTTCGTAAATCTGCAGGTGTCTGTTGGAATAATGCATCAGGGACACCACAATCTGAGTGTGATTGGTGGCAGCTGGCTAGCTCCGGTGGTGTCTTTGAGGGTGTGTTTTTGTGTTGTGTGTGGTGTATTTGTTGGTGGTGTGTGGGTGTGTTCGGGTGTGTGGGGGGGTGGGAATGTGTGTGTGAGCATCATAAGTTCCCTTCATGTTTCCCCCATCAGGGTTTACCATCTTAGGCTGTAGGCCTCATCCTCGACAGGTGCCTGTCATGTTTTCACAATGTGCAGGGGGAGGCCTTGTCCAGACCTTGGCTTCAGAACGTTGTCCCTGCCCTTCTAACTACCCCCATCCCTGCCATAAACCCACAACTTCCTCCTCCCTAACTACCCCCTACTTAACAACCCACTTCTTAACTACCCCTCTCTTTAACTACCCCCTCCCTTACTCTCCACCGTCCCTCGCTAACCTTCGCTAACCTTCGCAAACACCGCCCTCCATTAACTCTCTACCTCTAAACCTCCCCGACTCGCACCACCACACACACACACACACACACACACACCTAACCCCCTGCTCCCCCCCAGGTCCTGGTTTGAAGAACAATAGCCTAACGCTGAGGAATCACATGGTCGTGCTTGATGTCCCACTGACTACTGTGATGGTTGGAGTCACACAGAGAACTAGAGAGGGACAGGTGGCGAGGCGGGCAGAGAGAGAGAGAGAGAGGAAGAGGGAAGAGGGGAGGATGACAGAAAATGGAGGTGTGGAAGGAGGGGAGAGAAAATGTTACGAGGTAGAGATGAAATTTCAGTCAGGTGGCTGAGCGGTTAGGGAAGCGGGCTAGTAATCTGAAGGTTGCCAGTTCGATTCCCGGCTGTGCAAAAATGACGTTGTGTCCTTGGGCAAGGCACTTCACCCTACTTGCCTCGGGGAGAATGTCCCTGTACTTACTGTAAGTCGCTCTGGATAAGAGCGTCTGCTAAATGACTAAATGTAAATGTAAATTTACATAGATTCAGACTTTCATTCCAAACTCAGGGTCAAAGTCAGTTGAAATGTGGACACGCATGTTTTGTATTCAGTTTATTCAAAACAAATTATGAAGATCTCTACCCACTCAAAGCCATCTTCCAGCGCTCAGTCACAGACACAAATTATTTTCATGGGAATCAACATCAAATATCTTTAAAAACCAAACGACAAGGCAGATCACAGACAAAAAAAAAGAAAAAGTAACGCATTCACGTAATAATGAGCACCTTTTGTTCATAACCCTTCTTTGCTCTCGTTTGTAAACATCAAAGCTCAGCCGTCTCGGCAGATCCGGGAGACAGCCAGGAAACGCAGCGGTGCAGAACTCGCTCCGACAACGCCAGCCCGACCCCCGTGGTCCTCCGCCATCTTGGGAAGGGAGGAGAATCAATTAGACTGAGATGCAGGTGTGGAATTAGCTAGCAGCTTTGGAGCAGCGAGCGATGCTCGTGGGCAGAGGTCAGACGCTACGGGCAACGCTGGGAGGGAACACAGATAAGGCTGTGTTTACATTCCTTTACAACACCAAGGCACGACCACACCGACGCTAGCAGAAGCACACGCTTAGACGTGATTTATACCCGGCTCTTAACAATGCAGAGAACAGCCTTGTTATTTCAACCAGGAGAGTGAGTGTGTATGTGTGCACGTGTGTGGGTGTGTGTGTGGGTGTGCGTGTATATTGTTAGTGATGTGTCTACAAAAAGATGTCAATGCCAATAGAACACGGTGTATAGACCAACACTGGCATGAGTTTATTGTTATTCATCTGATGTTGTTTTATGATTCAGACACCTATTGGAGAAGCATCCTACTGTTGTGTATGTCTACAAATATAAGAATGAATACATATTGTAGAATAACGTATTTTTATGTTTCTAAGACTGTAAGAACACATTTCACAGCTCCCGATTTAGTCAAGATATTTTCAAACCGTCAACAAACTTGTTGTGACTGATGTGGCATTTTGAAGAGGAGTTTCAGGTTTAGTAGATGGAATATCAAACACGTGTTGACAGTTGTCCAGAGAACAGGGATTTCTAAGTCAACTTGGTAGTGTGCGTTTGATTGAAGGGTAGTTCCAGACCTTAACTCAGAACAGACACCACCAGCCCTGTGTTAGAAAACCTCCACAGGCGGATATTAATAAAGGCTAGCTAAATTATGCTGGGATATTAAAGTACCCCTCTCCCCCAAGGATAAATCTAAGGAACTTAAGCATTATTACTTGTCTTTATCATGTTGTCGGCAGCCACAGCCAGTGTCTCAGGTTTTGGCGCTGAGTTATGACCTCATCATCTCGTTTGTACAAAAGGGAGAAATTAAATTAGTCAGAGTAATGAATCCTGCTCGCTTCCCATAAGAAAGTATTCCACTCATTGTTCCCTGAGTCGTTTAAGAAAGTAATCTCTGCTGTAAACCTTCCCATCGTCTGACTGCCCCCTTCACTCCTCCCCTGCTTCACCTAACTGCCCCCTCCTTACCTAACTTCCCCCTCCTCACCTAACTCCACCCTGCCTCAACTAACTGCCCCCTCCTTACCTAACCCCCTACCCTCCGAAATGAACTCCCCCCCCCCCTCCTCACCTAACCCCCTCCTCACTCCTGGCCCCCACACAGGATCTGTCTGTGGGTAGGGGGACTCAAACAAATGACCGTCTAAGATGTCCAAGATCAATGTATGTTGATTGTGAGTGTGTGTTGAGTGTGTGTTGAGTGTGTGTGTGTGTGTGTGTGTGCAAGCACGCGTGTGAGAGAGTGAAAGGACGTAGAGAGAGATCTGATTTGGCTGTTCATAAAATGTCGTCTCTCATAAGGCGACACTAAATTTCAACAAAATGGGCTCTCCACAGGGTAAGGCGGGGAGGGGGGGGGGGGGGGTTGAGGCTGCCAGAAGAGTCCTGTACAACATCAGCATGGCAAGGTACAAGTGGAATGGGTACCTGGAGGTAATTAACCTGTTTACGCTCCTGTTTCGCCCGCGAGACAAAAATGCTGCCTCCCCCTTCCTCAGTTACGACGCACTAAATTCTAAAAAATATATTTTTTAGACGCTACACATGTTATACATCGTTGGAAAGCTACGATTCTTGTGCTTCCATTGAAATAAACCAATTCAAGATCAAGTCGCAATAGCAAGCAAAGTCAACGTCTTTTTCCGGTGAACATTCCTTCAACAATGCCAAAGAAAAAAGTTGTACTCACCCTAAGTTGTTCAAATAGGTCCAGGTGTGCAAATCATGCCATCAAAACTTGATCTGCGTAAGTCCCAAGGGTTCAAAGTATCTAACCATGTAAAGTAATTCGTCCAAATACAATGTTTTACGTTCATGAATAGCCATTATCCTTTGTTTCATTATGCAAGTTAGCCGACGGAAGAAACAACTTGTTCACATAAAAGTGTTATTTTCTCCGATTTATCAACGGAGTATTTACAAAATGAAGGTCTCAAAATGTCCGTTGAACCCTCCCCTTTTGATTGACACCTTGTTCGACCCAATAGGAGCTTCCATGCCCCGTTGACAGCCCTCTAAAGCCAACTAGGTCTGTGCGTCCTGCCCCCCCCCGCCCCCCCCCCCCACACTCGTTCTAAACAAATTTCTCGAACTGGCTTCGACTGGCTCTGAAATTAGCTCGTTAGCCTTGTAGCTGACAGCTAGCTGAAAATGCCAATACCTCATTTGTATGCGTCTGTGGAGCCTTCAAAATAACAGTCGATTGCGCAATATGGTTGACAGAATCAGTGTTCTTTGTGCGCCAATCCTTGGAATCAGATAAAGCACTCCAATGTGTTCATGCTTCAGTTTTTGTGTTTCAGTATTACTAATTAGGGATTTAGCTATTATATATGATATTTCTAAGTACCAGAGATGGGCCAGAGATAACAATTATGAAAAATAATACCTTTTTATTTGACCTTGACCTTGGTTACAAAGGGTCATTTTGGAGTCTCCAAAAGACCCTTTTAGAAAATTCCTGGATGTACTCTTATAAAAACATGTGTCAAATATGAATATATTGTGGTATTATGTTTGACTTTTGATTTGAATTGGGTAAGGCTTCAACCTGTGGTCCAATTTAGTCTTCCAGATAATACCTACCACCTCTAGGCCTCTTCAGGCCTCTGTTTTCAAAACAAAATCTAGGCGGAAATAGAAATTTTCACTTTCCTTGTGTTCAAGCTTCTATTACTCAACACTAGAAGGACTGACAGGGGTCCTGACAACAGGGGACATAACTTCAGAGTGTCAGCTTTCAAAAGAGATCATTTACATGCATGTACTCCAAATGGTCAAGAACACGCTTCCAATTTACTTTGGGTATGCTGTTTAGGCGTTTTCAGGCAAATTTAACAGGAACATGAAAAGGTTAATGACTCTACTACTTCTAATTAAAAGCTCTTAGCTTTCCCCACACAAGGTTGCAGCAGATGCTCGAATCGCAGGGCACTCGCTGGGAAAGGACGGGAGACATAAATTCAGAGACGGTATCGCGACGGCGCACCTGCCTTGGCACTCACCTGTCACCATGGAGACCATGCTTCATCCTGTCAACAAATTAACATCCTCCATAGAAGAAGTAAAAAAAAAAAAGATGAAAGAGAAGAAAAAAAACAAACAGCTATATTTGTTACCCCATCAAACACGCACATATACACGTCTCATCTCCGAATGCAGATTCCTTATGCCTCGCCTCGGTGTGATGGGTTTGGGTCCATTTACGGTACTAAATATATCACATTGTTGTTTGGTTGGGTGAGTCAGTCTACAGACTGGGAGCAGTAAAGAGGAGGTGCGGTAGATCAGCCAGATTTCCCCTGGGGTGCACATGGGCGTCGGCTTGTAAGTATAGCTTAATATCATGTCTGGATCTCCCGAGGACGATACGACTTGTCAAGCACACGCCACCAGTGAACCTTCACAGGGGGAGAAGGTCTGTGGGTGGGGGGACTAAGGAGGGATGGCTAGAGGAGAGAGAGAGAGAGAGAGAGAGAGAGAGAGAGAGATGAGAGAGAGAGAGAGAGAGAGAGAGAGAGAGAGAGAGAGAGAGAGAGAGAGAGAGAGAGAGAGAGAGAGAGAGAGATGAGAGAGAAGAGAGAGAGAGAGAAGAGAGAGAGAGAGAGAGAGAGAGAGAGAGAGAGAGAGAGGAGAGAGAGAGAGAGAGATGAGAGAGAGAGAGAGAGAGAGAGAGAAGGTAAGAGAGGCTCCTCAGGGAGGTGGGAAAATCTCCGGGTAATGTCAGACGATGGTTGGAACATGGGAGGAATAAAAGGCTATCAAGTCATTTGTGAGACAATAAGAAAGAGGCATGGGTTTTCCATTTACCATGAAACTTTAATGTCGTCGGGTGCTTGATTCCTGTTTTAACAACAGTGCCTTTAACCCTGGCCAGAAACCGATCTGAAGAGACGTCCAGGGGGAGTGCGAGGAAGCACTTAGCTCCTCTCTTTCTCTCACTTCACTTCCTTTCATTCTCCTCCTCCTTGCCCTCCATTTCCTCTTTTCTCTCTCACTCCTTCAGTCTCTCTCTGTATCTATCTGCCTCCCTCTTTCCCTTATACTCTGTCTTGCCTTCATTGTTCTTCTCTCACCTTCTCCGTCTCTCTCTCGTTCTCCCCCAGGCTGAAAGCTCGCACACTTCCAACCTCTCGTGGTCCAATCTGTACTCATTTGCGTCTCTCTTTCTCTCCGTCTTTCTCAGTCACTCTTCCACTCCCCTTCGTCGTCTCCTTCTCACCTCGTTATCCCCTCCTCTCTCCTTTGTTTCTCTCTCGCTCTCTTTCTCCCTCCATCCCTTTCCCCACTACTCCTTCCTGTCCAATCAACACAGTCACAGACGACGAGGGAAGGATTCCTCAGTCACAGAGAAGTTCATGTGATAATTACTGCTGTTGTGCCGCTGGCATGGAGACTGGGCTGGTTGCCATCCGCCAGGCAGTTGACCAGTGATTATGTCCAGATTACCCATCTATTATTTATATGCGCTCCCCTTTTGTAACTCATGGTCATTTAAAATAGACGTGAGCTAAAAAGCCCAATTAGGATGTCCAATTAGCCGAATCCATTTTAGTCAAACTGTGTGCATGAGTGTGTGTATGTGCGTGTGTAAACATGTGTGCGCGCATGTATGTGCACGTGTATGTGTGTCTGTATGTACATGCGAGTGTGTGTGTGTGTCTGTGTTTGTGTCTTTTCCACGTGTTAATCGACAATCTTCCACTTCACAAACATGAAGCTGCGAGGTGAGGCGTGGCGTGAGGGGACATCGTGGACCAGGCCCTGTGTGCTGATGCAAGACAGAGGCAGGTTTACGCAGTTGAAAATTATAGGAGTGGATTCAACAGAAAAACAACTTGTCCGAGGCGCGGCGCAATGATAGGGTGATGAATTGTCACAGTGGACACCTTGATCATTGGCGCTGTCTCGCAAAGCCACACTTGATCACTGTCAGAGAGGGCTAGAGACCGTCAGAGATGATAGGGAGGGAGGAAGAGATGGGAGGAGAATGAGAAGGGAGGAGGGAAGAAGGAATGGGTCAGGGGGGCGAGATAGAGGGATGGGAGAGATAGGGAGGGTTGGAGGGGGGAGAAACGGATGGAGGGGGGAGGGAGGTTGGGGAAGGAGTGGGAGGCGGCGGGCAAGTCGAATCAAGTTAG
>NC_085038.1:3432471-3574971 GCF_963692335.1 Osmerus eperlanus
GAGAGAGAGAGAGAGAGAGAGAGGGAGAGGGACGGTCAAGGCTGAGCCTAAAGCATCTCGAGGGTCATTCATCTACCCTGAGTGGTGTGTAAGCTACTGGGTCTTCGATGCGACACAGTGGAAGGATAAAAAAATAAATACATCTGTTGTGTTCATTTACAGCAGACAACTCAACACTATGTTCTCATACAAACCCTTTGTTTGCAAGTAATGTTGGACAACAAACAAGCTTTGTTCCCTTTTCGTAATTTCAGCAATTTTCTCTTCCTCAGCATGTGGGCTGAATCCTATTTGATCAATTTCGCAATAGATTATATCTCTATGCATTTAGTACTTCAGTTTGGCTCTAGTAAGACATCCATAACTGTCTCCAGACCGAAGAGCTCTCTACACTCTTCACCAGGCAGGGGAGGCGGGTTCAAATCCCCTGCAGCGCTGAGGTAGAGGACTTCCTCTTCTTTCCTCCAATCAGCTGGATATAGAGACGCTCTCCTCCCTCCCCTCCTCCGTCTCTCCCCCCCACTCATCCTCCCACTTTCCTACTTTATCTTTCTGTCTCCATGTCTTATTTGAACCTCCTCCTTTCCCTCACCTCCCCAAAATCCTCCTCCATTTCCCCTCCTCACACCCACCCTCATTCCCTCCCTCGTTCCCTCTCTCCTCCTAGCCTGTCTGCTCCTCCTCTTCGCTTGTCTCCGGAGTGTGGACTCGGACAGATGTTGTACACCCGGGAGACGAACGTTGACAGGACCTGTTTACTCATGTCTCATTCACAGAGAACATCTGTCCCCGTGTCTCCATGGAGAGCAGCAAGGGTGTCATTGCTTGTTCTTCAGAGGAAGCACCACAGCAGATTGGGGAGTTTGGGGTACACACAGAGCAAATACCAAATGACTGGGGTGTGCGGCAAAGTAACTAGCTACCGCTCCAAGTGACAAACCACGGGTGTTACCTCTCTACAACACCTTGTAGTGAATGTGTTAGTCCACGTAGACAGAAAGTGCAGCTGAAGGTGAACATCATTCTTGGCTAAAATTATTAGGATCCACATCCAGTCTGGGGTGCCTGCTCGAACCTTTAAAACCAGTTCCGGATTTCCTGTCTCGCTCTCCACGTGTTGTGGTGAGGAGTGTGGTTGGTGAGGTCCGATATCGCTGGAGGTCCTGTCTCATAAAGACCCATAAACTGCCACCTTTAGAGAAACTAATAATTTACTTCATAAGTTGAGGACTGGAATGATAATGCAACAATACATTACTTATAACTTTAATTTAATTGCAAGACATGCACACCCATACAGCTAAAATAATTGCAAACATGGTGTTGATTATTCATTTGGGCATTTCCGTTATCATTTGAGAATTTCATTTATCATTAGAATTTTGTTCGGAAAACCCTTGCATGTGAAACTTTGGCGCTGTGAGGCATAACTCAGTTAATGACTCATTCAAACATCCTCACTGACTGTTGGGAGTGTTCAGCATCACAATCCCTTAGTAGAAGCAAACATTTTCAACTACCAAAAACACACAAAGACGTAAACATCACGCAAGACACGTGGAGTCATATTAGATGAGATGTTATTTGGGTGTGTGCCAAGGCAATGTTCATATCCTTGCACAAGGATATTTAAGATAGTCCTCAAGTGTGCGTGTGCGAAAGGTCAGCTAGCACAACGACGAAGCTCAGTTGAAGGCAGCGAGGGTCGGAAAGGCCATCTAAGTTTACGACAAACAGCTAAAGGTTTACTACCACAAAGCCCTTCTCCTGCTTTCTCTTTTTACAGTGGCTTATCTTTTATTCATGAAAGTCAAAGAGAGGATAAAGAGAGAGGGTGGGACGCCCAGTGTGCAGACGCTCGCATGGTCGACAGAGGTTAACAGAGTCAAGGTTCCACAGAAGCCGGTGAAGAGAGACTAGCTCTACATAAGCCCCTGAGCTCTACACACACGCTCCAGGACGAGACACACACGCGTTGAAGACACGGCCACAACTAAACTCTCTTTGCGTCGTTGCAACAAACACACAACAAACACACACTCACGACCACCGGGGCACTTTTTTCATCCCTTGTTTCACCTCAGTCGTAAAAGTTTGATCAGTTTTACTGATCTTTTACTCTTTGTTTTTCTCAAAACAGCTTGAAAAAATAAGCTCAAACACTTCCCTCCATTGAGCCTGAGCCCGGCGATTCTCCCCAGTCCGGTTTCCACCGGTTTAACTGGCAGCTCTGTGGAGAAGTGAGAATCGCGGACGGGGGGCCGAGACTGGGGTTGTGATCACTCAGGTGGGCAGGCAGATAGCGCGGCGCAGACAAAAGGAAGAAAGAGACCGACTGTGACGCTTCACACAGGCACAGAGCAAAGTGCTGACAGGCCGGCTCCATGCATATTGATGGCAGGCAGCCACAGTGGCCCAGGTTTGATTGAACAGTCACACAATGAGAGACGGCAGGCAACTTCTCATGTTCGTCCATCAATCAATGACGGGGGGAGGGGTGGGGGTAGACAGGTGGGGCTAGGGGGGAGAGTGGAGATGGGGAGGAGGGGTGGGGTGGGGGTAGACAGGTGGGGCTAGGGGGGAGAGTGGAGATGGGGAGGAGGGGTGGGGTTGGTGGGGGTGGTTAGAGTTCTCTTGGCTTTGTTTGACTTGTCAGATAGATTGCACTGGTTTGGGTCTGAAAGATGAATTACGGCCAGTTCTGTATTCCAGATTGTCGTCCAAAACAGAAGTGGTTGACCGATCCACTAGCTGTACCAAGTGCACATGATTGCTTGAACAGAATCATGTAAAAGGCTGACTCATGTTGACATTCTTGTTACAGTAAAGTAAACCTTATCTTATGGACAGATAAATTACACTGTTAGTCCAAACGAGTCTCAACTGGATTGACAGATTCAGCTCATCAGGAAAGTCATTTTTAACCCTTGTGTTATCTTCGGGTCATTCTGACCCATCAGTCATTGTGACCCACCGTCGTATTGCGACAACTTTACCGCATACAAAAACAAAGTGAAGCATTTTCTTTTAACCGTTGGGCTGTCTCAGACCCCCCACATTGCAAAGGTTAAAAGAAAATTATTTTTATTTGTTTTTGCCAGATGGAACTTACAGTACAATGCCTACTCGGGGATGATAATGAGAGAGTAGAACGTGTCAGAGAAATGTCCAGAGGGTCTGATGTTCCTCTGCGGTGGGGAGGAGAAGCACCAGTCTTACCAGGGTGAAGCTGGCCCCCGTGAAGGGGAACCGCCCCACGAACACACGGAGCCATCTCTAATCAGGGGAAGCTGTGTGGGGGTGTGACATTGTGTGTGTGTGTGTGTGTGTGTGTATGCGTTTGTGTGATGATGTGTATGTGAGAGTGTGTGCGTGAGTTTGTGTGTGAGCTTGTGTGTGTGTGAGCTTGTGTGTGTGTGAGCTTGTGTGTGTGTGCGCGCATGTGAGTATGTGAGTGTATGCGTTTGTGTGATGATGTGTATGTGAGAGTGTGTGCGTGAGTTTGTGTGTGAGCTTGTGTGTGTGTGTGCACATGTGAGTATGTGTGTGTATGCGTTTGTGTGATGATGTGTATGTGAGAGTGTGTGCGTGAGTTTGTGTGTGATCTTGTGTGTGTGTGAACTTGTGTGTGTGTGCGCATGTGAGTATGTGAGTGTATGCGTTTGTGTGATGATGTGTATGTGAGAGTGTGTGCGTGAGTTTGTGTGTGAGCTTGTGTGTGTGTGAGCTTGTGTGTGTGTGTGCATGTGTGTGTGTGTGCTGGCTATACTGCTCATTATAGAGCTGAGGTTAGTTTCTGCAGGTCACAGTGCACCTGTCTCCACAGGCATGACAGAAAGATGGACTGCTGTCCCCTCAGCCACGGGCAGGACATCAGCACTGACTTCCTGTCTGACATACGTGATGCTGAAATGTCTCCAACACACTACACATGCAATCCATTTATTTATACCCAACATGCAAGATGTATGTCCATCATTAAAGGTTTAGTGCTCTTTAGTTAGTGCACCAAGGCGACACTGCTGGGTCAGTAAATTAGAAAATATCTCCACACCGACTAAAGTGTGTGCATTAGTGGGCCCATTTATGTGTGTGTTGGTGTGTGTGCATGCACAGCACCCACCGAACACTTTGTAAAAATGAAATATCTCGTCTATTTACCCCATGCAGGGCAAAACGAGCGAAAAACAATTAGGGTAAATTTGGCCTGACAGAAGCGGGGGCCTCCAGGGGCCTAAACGAGCCATCAAAACATCTGCTGTTCAGCAGACCATTAAAAGTTCCCTCCCTCCTCCTGGTGTTGATCACGCAGTTTGTGGGTTTTCACGTCTTTTTAGAAAGTAGCTTTCGTTCTGAGTCTAGCTCAGCGGTAGAGCATTTAACTGCAGATCAAGAGGTCTGGGGTTCAAATACCCCACCCCCCCCCCCCTCCTGAAAATCGCTTTGGATGAAAGCATCTGCTAAATAACTGCAATATTTCATTTTACATATCATTATACATGCAAATATCCTGACAACCTCACTGCTCTCACAGAGGAGTATCATTAGAACCACCCCTGCGACTTGAGGGAAGGTCCTGCAAGAGGTCATGAAATGTGTCCCGTTCAACCACAGCCCCCTGTGTTTGTCTCTCTCCCGGACGTGCCCCTACATTCCCAGCGCTGATCTGCTTCCTTATGTCCCTCTGTCTGGACTTCCTGTCCCTGCAGTAGTGATGCCAGGCTCTCTGAGGGTGCAAAGTATTAATATTTATGCTGTGGATAGCTGTGGAATCACCTGCGTTGCTCCATTAGGACAACTGCCATGCGCTCTTTGTCTTATGAGCCATCTGGCAAGCTCTCAGCAGAAAGCCCTTACGCATGTCTCTTCAGGTGTTTGCTTTCAGAATCAAAGAGCTGGGAGTGCCGTATGTTAGTTAATGTGTTTTTTGTGGCCTTCATGTCTCGTATAAGTCATTTATGTTAGTCCTTTACCCAAGGGATTCTACTATAGCCCTCCTTCAACCTACTATGTCTGTCTTCAACCTACCACAGAAGAAACTAGCTTCAAAAAGTGCATTGCATTTATCAATTTATTTGAAGCTGGCACTACGGTTGTTAAATTGGTTAGGATTCCATCCCCTCAGATAAGGAAATGTGACATATTCCAGCGCACGGCGAGAGCAAAAGAGATCCGTTTCTGGCTAGTCTCCATACTGCAGTGGTGCCATTTCCAGCGTGTGAGCACTGACGCGTCAACAATGGATCCGGCGCCCTGACCTATACGAGCGAGGAGCAGGTTCCGACCCCTCCGCCTGGTGTGACATTTCACACCTCAGTCTTCTCCCCACTGAGGAAGATTCCGTCTGTCAGCTCACTCAGAGGGAGGCGCGTGCTGTGAAGACCTCACCGACAGGCCTCGCAGACCTCACCTGACGTATTGATCAGAAGAACCTTTTTTTTTGTCTTTTTTTTTCTTTTTTTTATTTAGTTTCGGTATAGTTTTGATGCAGTTAGTATCATGTGCAGAAGTGTGGATTAACTCCAGGATTTGGAAAATATCTGATGTATGTGTTGATTCTGTGAGTATGAACTGCAATCGTCCTAGTCTGGATAACTGTGAACAACTGGTGTTATGTGTTGATTCCATGAGGGTGCCGTTTTAAAGTAAATCAGGCTCACCTAAACATGGTGGAGTGTTTCCAAACTGCTTTGGAAGCATACACCTGGTGCATTGTGGGTAGTGGGGGTGGGGTGGGTGGGTAGAGTTGCTGCCATTGTGGTTCCACCCACACCAGACTCAGTGCCCAGTGCTCTACTGTGTGAGCAATAAATGGGAGCCCTCATAGTGTAATCAGTGCCTGAACTACAAAATATATTGGTCTAGTCTGTCGGTAATATCTCTGTGAATCTCCTCAGTCTGCCATTTATATCCTAATTTGGCCCCTGAGCAACGATGCTAGTGGTGATGAGACCCAAAAAGGGGTAATAAACCACCCTCTTATAAAATGAGTGTGAGTGGCCGGGAAAGATGCATTTTTAAACGATAATCTTTAAAAAAAGCAGCAGGAGCAACCAGTCAGTAAAATGTGCACTGCCAGAAGTCTGCAGCAGGATAATTAATTGTTGGGAGTGTTTTACTGAGGGGGTTAGTCCACCGAGGCATATTGCAGAAAATTATGCAGCTGTTAACTTTTGAGTTAATTCAATACATTTATGTATTTTCCAGCCATGTTTGCCTGCATCTACCTCTGTGTTTGTATGCGTGTGCACGTGTGTGTGTGTGTGTGTGTTTGGTGGGGGTGTTTTAAGTGCCCTCAGAACACCCTGTATTTGCACACCAGATGTTACATCTACCAGAATCTACAACCTGATTAACACGAGAAGCATAAAACTGCGAGCTATTAGAGAAATGCAGGCTACTCAGTACAGCTGTTGCAAATATTTATTTGGAACACTTAGTTTTTTTTTATATTTTAAGTCCTATTAAATGTTTAAATGGGGTTAAGTTTAACATAGCTTGGCTTCATTTACTAAATAGAGTGTGACTAGAATCAGGTTGACAAGTGGAATTATTTCTAATATTTTCCAATTGCACCATGGGGTAAAACTATGTACTACCACACCCACAAATTACACACTACCAAAACATACAGCAAAAACAGAATTACTTTTAATTCCGTCTAATTGGAAATAGTCATTTTGAGTGACTTTTGAGTGACTTTTTTTGTCTAGTTGGAATTACTCCCAAAAATCTCAACAGAACTTGAAGTTAACCTTTCGCACGTGTATATTTTGTTGTTTCAATGTACTATTTCTCACTATCCTCAGTCATCATTAAACTTTTCCTGAATACCAAACACTATCTTGTCCATTACTATTTTAGTAATTAACCTCCGTGTCTGCCTCGAGCTGCCAAAGTTAATGAAGTTGAGCTTTTCGTTTCAGGATTAATTAGTATTCAAATAGGAATTAAGAAGGGTTAGGTATGTACACAACGTATGTAACAAACGATGCAGCGCCTGGTCTTTAATGCACAATTAAACTGGGACTGTCTGGGGATGGGGCTAAGCACACACAAGTTGGTCTCTCAAGTCTGATTCATACATCATGCTTTCACTGCTAATGATCTGAGAGCAGGCCAGAGGGCCCAATGGTGGCATTCAAAATATGGGTAAACAAGCAGATGTGGACGGAAATGTTCATTACCACCTTTGTTTCAGGACTGGGGGAGGGGGGGGTATTCCTTCACCTCAGGACGATACGTCCCCTTGAGCGAATGAACATGTCGGCATCTTGTCTCGGATACGATGTCTTAATCTGGTAACCAAAAAAAAAAACTGGAATGGTAAATGGCTAATGATTTTAAATCATTGTCATCAATGCAAATGAGAATTGGTTCTCAATTGATTTTACCTGGATAAATAAAGGTCAAAAAAAAAAGAAAATGGGTGTGTTTGAAGTGTGTAGCATGTTAGAAATGACTGCACCCTCTGGGAATATCCACCGAAGGCAAGATATTTTTGTCTTGTTCCACGACACACACTACGATGTTGACACTAAGAACAAATGAAGGATATCTAGCCACACTCCCAGCCTCCTTGGCAGACAGCTAAAGCTGCTATATTGAGTGCATATCACCACATTGGCGCTGGATTGCAACAAGAGCTGAGACTTTGAGGGAAAACCGCTCCCCTAAAACGAGGTAGAGAGAGAACAACCCAACACACCTGCACACAGGTTTGTTATTGGCAGTATTTTGCATTTTACGGTTGAAAACACCAGAACATTTGGGGGGCGTTCATGCTCCCAGGCGGTTATCACCTTGCACACTGTCTGGTACCCCACACACTGAGCTTCACGCCACCTCTCCAAAGATAATTCCACAATTTGCAACATTTAGCTGCATATTCTGCTTAATTCCACCCCCTCAGCACCATAGGCCACACACACACACACACTGGCAGCCACCTCTTTCTTGTGTTTTACATTTACATTTAGTCATTTAGCAGACGCTGTTATCCAGAGCGACTTACAGTAAGTACAGGGACATTCCCCCCGAGGCAAGTAGGGTGAAGTGCCTTGCCCAAGGACACAACGTCATTTTGCACGGCCGGGAATCGAACTGGCAACCTTCAGATTACTAGCCCGCTTCCCTAACCGCTTCAGCCACCTGACTACCCTAGTTTTAGGTTGATGCTCTTGCCTTGTGTGAGACAGACAAAAATGTTGGATGGTTTTAGGCAGAGTATGGAGATACCAAACACAGTTTGAATACCCTGTTCAGGCGCATGGTATTGACATGTCTGGGGATTGCACAGGAGAGCAAGAAATCAACAGACATTGAACACTGGCATTCTGCTTTTTGCATACCTGAAATGTATATTTTCTTTCCCCTGAACTGTACTTGTTCAACAACCAAGACGTATGTCCCACAATGTATCTATTATGTATGTGTATGTTTCTTTTTGCCAATGTTCCCAGACAACCCTTGAGGCAAATGACAGATACAAGCCTCTGCAGTGTCTCACCATGGAGCCATCAGATATAGCACGACCGCTACAAGGAAATAATAACCGCCACTCACTTGAAAAACATCGTTCCCCATCTACCGAGCTGAACTCGAAATACTCCCTTCACAGCAGTGTGTTTAAGTTACTTAAATATGTATAACCACTTATGGCCCTCTCTTAAATAAAAGAATTGATCCATATCCTCCTTCAATTTCGGCCTCGGAGACAGAGGCCCATCGCCTTATCCAAGCGAAGGATATCAATTCACCCGCCCCCAGATGATTAAAGAGTTCGGTGACGTTGATTAGGCTGCGGGCTTATGGCCTTCTCAGCACGCTCCGAATATTCGCTGTCGCTATCGGATTCACTCAGATAATAACTGACAAAACGTCAAATTCTAGTCTTTCTCTCCGTGACAGATGAGTCAGGTGACGGCTGTACGCCGGCCGGGAGTCGATATCTCACGGAGGGCGCTTGTTCATCGGCGCGCCGCTGGCTGGCTAGCTTGGATGTGCTGGCGTGGTGCCCAGCATTGATCAGAGTCATCATGATGGTGGCGGTAGATCCGAGGCACCGCTGTAATAAACATATATTTAACAACAGCCTTTTGGATGCCAGACCTGTGGAGATGAAGTCTAGAAAGCTGAGAGTCAGGGAGGAGGAACTTGGGAAGTTTTCAGTAAGATAGCCTACTTTAAGCTTGGTTTTACGATGTTCGAAACTTAATGGAAGAATGAGTAGGTACATGAAATGAAGTTACATAATACGTTGTTGAAGGGTTGTGTTTGTGGCATTTTCGGAAATGAAAAGGCAATGTAGAGCTAAACAAATATATATAAGCAGTGGAAAACGTTCTACATTAAAGATTACTCATAAAGAATACTACCAGCTGATAATTCAATAAATATAATTTCATATTCTTGGTGAGTATGTGTTTGTGCGTGGTTGGTATGTGTTTGTGTGCGTGGTTAGTATGTGTTTATGTGTGTGTGGTTAGTATGTGTTTATGTGTGTGTGGTTAGTATGTGTTTATGTGTGTGTGGTTAGTATGTGTTTATGTGTGCGTGGTTAGTTTGTGTTTATGTGTGCGTGGTTAGTATGTGTTTATGTGTGCGTGGTTAGTATGTGTTTATGTGTGCGTGGTTAGTATGTGTTTATGTGTGTGTGGTTAGTATGTGTTTATGTGTGCGTGGTTAGTATGTGTTTATGTGTGCGTGGTTAGTATGTGTGAGCTTGTTGTAGTAGTATGAGAGTGTGTGTGTGTGTGGTGAAGTGGTGTCCGTGAGTGTGTGTGACGTGTGTGTGTGTGTTGGTCAGGGAGAGCTGCGGAGGGAGGCTGAGGAGTGTCTGGCGGCGTGTGTGAGCTGAAGCAGAGAAGACTGCCAAGGCCGCGCCGGGGAACTCGTTCATTTGTCCATATCTCTCCTCGGGATCCCTGGGGATCGCCTCTCCTTCTGTTGCTTTCTCCTTGTGATGTATTTTTTGGAAGGTTGCTGGGTGCTGTCTTGTCCCCCGAGATCTCTATCAGAGGGAAATCGGTGGTCCAACGCAGGACTTGGCATCGCTTTACAAAACAATCAGGAAGCAGAAAAGCTCCAGCGTGAAGCGAAGGAATCAGAAAGTTGTTGAGCCTCGAAGAACAACATGTCAAGAGCAGCAGTATTCTATCTTTTCCTGTCAGTAAATGAACTTTTTTTCTTTCCTTTCTTTACGAGAAAGAAAGAAAATAATGTTTCTCAGAATGACTTTGTCAGAAGTCAATACTCAGAGAGTCAGGATTGTACATTTCAGGGACAGCTTGGACGTTTGCTTGGACATCTTCAATAGTGTACTTGACAATAATGTACACATTGGTGTCGTTACCAAGGTAGCAGATGATGTGTTAAACAAAAAGGTATGGAGGCGTGTAAGGTTTTTAATCCCAGGCACTGTACATGATGTTCAAATTAAAATAACGTTTACTTAACCAACCTTGTAAACCTGCCGTTGGCTAGGTCAAAAAGGCCCCTCCTTAATTCCATTTTCTGTAGTTAACAGCATATGGTTTCGTTCAAACATGACCTTCGTTGGATGAAGCTGATCAAACCGGTTGAAAAGAGGTGAAAGCACAAGTTCCCTTGTAAAACCCCCAGATGATCGTGTTAAGTCGCAGAAACCTTCCCGCTGGCTACTGAATACTTTTGCCTGACCCGGGAGACTCACCAACACCAAAGTAACCCAGCAGCAGCCTGTCCTCCCCACAGCACACATGAAGACCAGGAACAGGCCTGTCCTTTCTAGTGAGGGCCATCTTAATCATGATGTCCCCGTGTTGTTGTTCACTCACTACTGTACGTATCACTGCTGACACAACTGGAGCAACAAACTTTGATGGAAATAAATGGTTTGATGGTTTACGTCGGATGCACATCTGATCATCGTTATAGCCATGTGGCTGGGAAACGTAGATTGTTGAGTCAGTTCCCCGATCCACCTCTATCTCCCTTACATCTGCTGCAGCCAGCCCGAGGAGCCTTTAAAGTGTTTTAAAATTGAGTTTAAGATCTGAAAACAGAGAAGTTGCTGCATCAAAGTGGCTGACTCACTGAGACTGCAAAGCTGTATTTACATTTTGCCATTTTGCTCTGAGCACTAGAGAAAAAAAGAAAACATCTAGAATGAAACGGCAGAGGTGCTTGTGAGAGGTCATCTTCTCATCCCTCCTTCAGTCACTTTCCGTGTTCCTTTTGAAGTTAGCTCATTAGCCCGTGTGCAGAGTACCAGCGCTAAAAACCCTGACTTGAAATGTTTTTACTAAACTCTTCCGAACCCTAACCACCCCCCACTCCCTCCTTTGCACCCTCCCTCCTGTCATCCTTCTTTATCCATGTTTACAGGTCATGTAATCATATACACCCTGGTCCATCATATACAACCATGTGCACAGAGCCAAACCATAGACAACAGCCATTTCTACAGACCAAAACAGTAAGACTAAACTAGAACTAAAATTATAATATTATCGAGTTAGGATATGTTACAAAATGATTTGGAGGGTTGATCCGTAGATCATCTACAAATACTTAATATAAACGTACAAAACTACGAATAAATGCAAACTTACTATGAACGCACTCTAATCCTAAGCAGTTGTACGTTATGAGCATAACTGTAGTTATGGGCAACATTGGGCAAACAATCTTGACAGAAGAGGCATCTACAAATAGTCTGCATTGCACTCTGAGCATAAACTCCTCCGAAAGATTAGAAGGGGAAATCACGTCTGGGAAAGCAGTTGGAAATATCAGTATTACTGTTTAGCATGTATTTATATGGGACAGTCCATTAAGAGACTATTATCCTCGTCCCTGTAATAGAGAAATTACAATTCAGACCCTGGGATAATATTTCAAGTATTTCTCTCAAAACATTTCAGAAAAGGTAATGACGGTTCAACCGTTCTGATAAATCCACTCTCCACTCCAGGGTACTTAATTATTTTCCCATGTCAAAAAGAAACAATTCAGCTTCAATTTAATGTAATTTTCCTCTCACTGTAAGGAATTCTGTGAAATCTATCCAAGGACATTACAGTAGTTAAGAAATTAATGGTACAAAAATGTACCCAGCACTTCTCCTGGGTAGCAACTATAGTGCCTCAGGTTCTGTTGTTAACCATATGGATGTCACAAGAGATTTATTTTCTCTCTCCTTGTTAACAATCTGGCACGTCCCGCGGCTTGCACTGGAAGACGAAACATCTTGTGCAAGATACACTTTTCTAACTGTAATAGGTTTTAATGTAAAAATGAAAGTGTTCACTGATATGACTCATCTTCTACACAGCTGAGGACTGGACTGACTAATGAGATTGCTTGCCGAAGTGCCTTAGCAACCTTGTTACATGTTAGTATAGCAACCGAATCCATATTTAGATTTGATAGTTATGTCTGCTTTCTTGTACAAGTTGAGTGAAATGTGGGGCTAAGCTTGGGAAAATAGAGCACTGTAAGCTCATGACCCTTGGCCTAGGGGTGTGAATTAACAGTGTTTCCATAAATGTTGTAAAAGCACAAAACTTTCTTTTCTCTCTATCTCTATCCCTTCTGTCTCTTTTCTTTCCTGCTCTCTCCCTTTCTCTTTTCTTTCCTTCTCTCTTTCCCCTCTTTTTCCTTTTGTTTATCTCCCTCTTTCCTTTCTATAATGTACAGTACCTTTTTTAAATCACCGGTACAGTAGATAATGTTCACATAAAATGTACATTGTTCATGGACTGTTGTACATTTTTATGAGTCTTCCATGGATGTATGTTTCATGCTATTTGTAAGCACTTAACCTAAGACTATTATAATAAGTGACATGACATCAAATCATATTTCATATATTAAGCTTTTTAAATCTTGACTCATCATGCTACCCAAAAACTACAAAATGATCCATTTATTCCTGTAGGATTTCCTTCCACTTGAAGGTAGTTTGGGAACACACTTCAGCGTGCTTGGGATTGGATGAAAAATGTTCTCAAAAAAGGCTGAGGCTAATGTAGGCCCAACATGAGACCATAAACAATAGTCTATGGGCTTGTATCCACAGGTTACTCTGGCATCATGTCCTCAATTAAAACAGGAACGTTAATGGCTTTCAATAACTGTTTCTGTTACAGCTTTGACATTTTAACTGACTCTAATCTTAACAATAACAATTGAAATAAGAGCGTGTGTTATATTTAAAAGGCTAATTACCTATTTGAAACAAACACCTGGCCCTACTGGTTTAGATTTCGGTTAATTGCAGCATCTGCCAACTCTGGATGTTATTGAACCTTACTTGGTTATTGCTGAAACTGAAAAGGAGTGACCTTCAAAAACAGAATTAGTTAGCCCAAGCGAGCAACCTACATCCATTTCTGAAGCTGAGTGGTATCATATAATTAGCCTGTGCAAACCACAGTAAGTCAATAACACACGCAGTGTATTGTAACTATATAGGCCTGATGGAGATAATGAGAATTACCTGCATATAGGGTTAGGAATTACTTCAAATCCTGAGCTGTGGTCCATTATATCTCCTTGACGAAGGGGGTTTATGCATTATTAAACATGGCCCAAGGGTGTCCATCTCCTAGGTGTGTAAATTCATGTGGTGTTTCCACAAAGGTTGTGAAACAGTTAAATTGGGGACTTATGCATATTTATGTTGGCCTTGGTGCAACACCAGCCAGCTGTTCAAGTCATTCTGCTGAGATGTTCCAAATGCTTTCGTGTTCTTTATTCTATATTTATCTTTCCACTAACAGGTTGAATTAAAGATACCTTCTTTAAAAACGCCTAATAGTATTCAGTAAACATCAGATAGAGTGTGTATATTTGACTTATAGAGTGTGTATATTTTACATGAAACTGTCAGCTACAAGGAACAACTTTACAAATTGCAACATTAATAAGACTGTCAAAGAGGGGTATTTCCTTAGACAAACCGTTAAATACAACATCCATTTCGCTGGGAACCATCCAGCTCCCAACCATTGAGTTATTTACAGCGTTTTTACACAGCCAACCAGAGCTACAGTTGTGTGCTCACTCCTAACTCTCTGTTCTAATACAATACAATAAGATTATTGGGCCGGGCCACTTAAAGCCTGATTAAGAAACCATTAAAAAGTTTGAGTTACACCACGGTCTCTGAAGTTTTCCTAACATTCCACTCCACTCCTCCTCCACTCCACTCCACTCCTGTGAAAAACAAAACGGTTTAATAAGACGTCCTCCAAGCGAGAAGTCTAAGTAGGCTCAAGTGTAAGGCCTGTTGGAAAAAACAGACACGTGGGACTCTGACAAACGGTGCAGCAAAAAAGTAACTGGGGCATTTTAGAAGCGGTTGAAGCAGAAACAGATTTAAACCTTGGAAACCTGTGAGGACGACGGATCGCAGTCGGATATTAGTGAGGTTGGCGCGTTGCTGCTACTGTAGTTTGCCGTCCTCCGTAGAGTCGGCGCACAAACTGCCGTTTGAGTACTCGAGCTATACTTCATAATGAGTTTTCCGTCACCAACACACGAGCACAAACGCAGCTCCAATCTCAAAACACTAATTTTTGCATGAGGGCTGGGCAGAGCCAACTTGGTACTGCCAAGGCCACAATGGGTAGTTGTCCACAGCTAACGTTAGTTTCTTACGACCCAACCAAAATAATCATGGCTTCTAACCTGAAGAAATCTCTTGTTCTTCAGAGGTGGGAACATAATTCCATTTAGCTCCCTCTTCAGTTGCTGGAGCTGGAGGAGGCCTCGTAATTAATAAAAAGTAAAGTTACAGGGCTTGGCCTGGGGGGGCACAGTAAAGTTACAGGGCTTGGCCTGGGGGGGCACAGTAACTCTTTTGGCCCGCGAATGCCCCCACATGACGCTGACACTGATCCTCAGGGTGTAACGATTTTACCAGTCAGTTTATTTCACTGTATCACTGTATTAATAGTTAATCTACTCCTCTCCCCAAGTACATTCATATTGTTAGACAAGTTAGTCAATTCCAACCAACACTCAATGGAGCTCTGCAGTCTTGAACTCACTTTGAAAAAGTGGTGTTTTATCATCACCGATAAGTACGGACATACAGCCTACAAGAGCTTGAAAAACGACCATGAACAAGTATTTTTGTACATTGACACTTTTTGACAAACAATCTCACACTACAGTAATAGCTAAATGTGATACGGACAGCATTCTTCAATGTTGTATTGTAAAACGAATGTACATGGCCAAGTGGTTGACCCAGTAAGGGATGTAGAGCAGCCTTATGGTGCAGGGTTAGAGTTCTGTGTAGGAAGACAGGAGGCCCAAGGGGCCTTTCTCAAACAAAGGAAGAAAAAACAGCCACCACCAATGGGTCGGAAACTAAGGACCGTTCCCGCCCCCTCTCCCCCAGATGAAGGCCTCCCTCTTAGGGGTGACACTGCAGTTACCTGGGGGCCAGGCCCTGGGCTTACAGGGGGCTAGGGGAAGTGCTGTTCCCCCTGGCCGTGTCTCAGTGGTTGAAGTAAGCACAGCGACAGACATAAGTCTTGTGACCCAGTTCTTTAGTCAAAGCTCAGAGTATCACCGTAAGGGTATCTGACAGGCCTTTGTAATGACTTGCTGAGGGAAGGCAACAACAAATACAGACTAAATAATATCATGAATGTTAACATGAAAACTAGGGTGACAAATACAATGTTACTGTATGGAAAGTGTGTCTGTAATGTAAATATTACAGACACAATGTTACATTATTACAGACACAATGTTACCAAATGACAGCATGAGGAGATGATAGTGATTACAGACCTTAAAATAAAGGTTCATATATATCAAAAAATAATAGTCCTACCAATGCTTTGCAATTCTGACCACAAAAAACACAGCACAAACCATTGTAAATCCAATCATCCCAAAATAAGGGTTCAGCATGGAATGACATCTGCAGAGCAAAATTAATACATCCAGTGTCTATCTGCAATTCAGACAAATTCTCTGCAGTTTGACATGTTCAGCAGCACACACACACACACACACACATTGGAATGTCTGATTACATCCTTACTGAGGAGAAACCAACCAGGGGGCTTTGTATAACAGGCCCCAGTCTGTTGATGTGAGGATGTCTAACTCTCCGTGAATTACATCTGCTGTGGCCTTGTTGTTTCTGTAGTGGCCAAGGGCCAGTAGGGACCTGGGGGGAGGGGGCGGGGGGAGGAGAAGAGATAAAACAGAGAGAGGGAGAAAGATAGGGAGAGAGAGACACACAGACAGACAGAGGGACAGAGAGAGATGCCTCATCCAGGCCATCTCAACAGTCTGTCAGGTCATGCTACAGGCAATGGTACAGCAGCTACACTTAATGTGATCTGCTGTCCTGCCTTTCTGCTCCTGGAGAGACAAAGAGGGAGTGAAGGAGGGAGACAAAGTTGATTCATAGATATAGACACACACACACACACACACACACTCATACACACAGACACACTCACTCAGGATGCAGGTCAACACTCCCTGTACTGTAATGTGTGAGTGTGTGCAGGCACAACGGGGCTTTTCGAGAGAGGCCTTTGTGCGGACACAAAGACAAATCCCAAACTTCTCTACAAGTGCAATCCCTAAACAAACCCTGTTCAGCGAAGTGAGCAGAGAACACAAGAAAATCAATAAGACAATTATCTTGATTCCCTCTGTCATGTGGAGAGCAGAAGGGCTCTGGACTCTGACCACCGTTCAGGACACATCTTATGTTGAACTCAAACTTTCTTCGAATGAAAAGAATGATTCTGTCCCATCCACTCCTCACATCGAGGTACACGACTGTTCTGAGGAAGGAAAACAGAGAAAGGGGGGAGGAACCTAACCCTGTGTCCCGTCTCAAGATTAAAAATAATAGTTTGAAACTAAATAATTCATCTAGAGAAAGTTAAGGATAGTAGGCCTACAACTGAATATGATGTGCAACAGATTATCATCCATTCAGTTTACTGTGTAATGTCTCTACATAGTTGGATCCATGTCATTAGGCATACACTGTATACTGTATACATCTCATTAAACACACCCTGCATATTGTATCTATATCATTAAAATTACAATGTAGCAGTAACGGATTTCATTTAATCATCCCATGAACACAACAGAGAGGATTGCAACAGGGAGGGCTTTAGGACACACAACCTTAGGCCTGCTGGAGAACCTTCCAGACTGACAGAGTCAGTGAGGCAATCAGTCAGTCAGCGAGTGAGTCAGTGAGTAAGTCAGTCAAAGAGTGAGTCAGAGAGTTGTCAGTCATTCTGAAATATGTCTACTGAGAAATTACTTGTTCAGAGATTTAAACTTACTGTAAAAAAATAAAAATAATAATCATTTGAGATTTGAGCCAAAGCTTTCTAGACTCAACTATAAAACACACCAATAACTGGAATGTGTTAAAAAAAAAAAATCTCCATGAAACATGAAAAATCTGTGAAGCTAAGTGGGGACAGAACAGAACAGACTTGTAACACTGCAGGTATTTTTGGAGTGCACTCTTGGCATTTAGTAATGGCGTGTTTTTTACATTTTTTAAGCGTTGCATTGACTATTCTTATTGCATGTCTAACAGACATGCAATAAGATAAGATGCATAATGCTACCCACACATGATGCCACACACACACACACACATCGTACCACACACACACAAGCACACATATGCACACACGCACACCGTACCACACAGTACTACACCCTCACACACACTCAAACTGTATGCTCTGATTCTGTCTCCTCTACTCTCCTGCACCCCTGCCCTCTTTGCCTGTACCTGTTTTATATACTGTGTCTGTCTGTGTCTGTCTTCTGTCTGTGTCTGTCTGTGTCTGTCTGTCTTCTGTCTGTGTCTGTCTGTGTCTGTCTGTGTCTGTCTGTGTCTGTCTGTCTTCTGTCTGTGTCTGTCTGTGTGTGTGTCTGTCTTCTGTCTGTCGTCTGTCTGTCGTCTGTCTGTCGTCTGTCTGTCGTCTGTCTGTCGTCTGTCTGTCGTCTGTCTGTCGTCTGTCTGTCGTCTGTCTGTCGTCTGTCTGTCTGTCTGTGTCTGTCTGTCTGTGTCTGTCTGTCTGTGTCTGTCTTCTGTCTGTCTTGTGTCTGTCTGTGTCTGTCTGTGTCTGTCTGTGTCTGTCTGTGTCTGTCTGTGTCTGTCTGTGTCTGTCTGTGTCTGTCTGTGTCTGTCTGTCTTCTGTCTGTCTTCTGTCTGTGTCTGTCTGTGTCTGTCTGTCTCTCTCTCTCTCTGTGTGTCTCTCTCTCTCTCTCTCTCTGTCTCTCTCTCTGTGTCTCTTTCCATTCTCTAATTTTCTAAAATGCACACACCTACTACTGATCAACTTTCACTCATTTACGTGTAAAGCACCTGGATCTAAAGTGCTACCAAAGATATTATGTGTTCACTGATTCTCTGGTTAATGCATGATGGAACCTCTAACAATATGTTGTAATGATGGAACCTCTACCACTGTGTCCTTACTCAATCAGGGAGCGCATCATTCTCAGCATCATTAAAGAGACAGAGATCATATTGATCACCTTGCTGCACTGCAATATTAATCTCCCTCCCTCTCTCCCTATCTCTCACGTGTGCATCTACTCCACCTGCACTGGAGTAAAGGCTTCAGAGGATTGAGACAAGGATGAGAACAGCTCAGAATTGTTAACTCCACTGCACTTCAGATCGAACACAAGCAATGCCGTTTCTGCGTCACTTTGGGACGTGATTAGATGTGCGTGCGAACACACTGGAATACAGTGTATGCTGTCTTCTACACATAAAAACACCATTAAAACACTGGGACCATATATCACAATGACATAATTGTGTTTGTGCGTATTTGCATAGTACAGCATTTGTATTTCTAACGTGTGGGTGTGTACACTATGTGAGACTGTGGAAGAAATTGGGATTTCCTGTGTGCTTACACTAATCACTAATCAATAGAACTAGTCATTGGATACTAGTTAGTACGTTTATCATGTAAGCTTGCTATTAATAACAGTATATGGTGTCTATGTGTCAGGGTTAATAGATGTTCGTGATCAGGAGAAAGTACTGGGTAAACGTCCTTGGTCATGACTACAAGGAGAGCGCCAACTATGATCTCTCTAGTCTGAGTGGTCATGTGTTGGGAGCTGTGAATCTCTTCCTCTGAGACTGTTGTAACGTCATTACTGCCTGACTGTCACTATCTATGTTTACATTCCTGTGCCCTATAAAAGATGGTCCTCCGGCTTTCAGAGCTGAGAGAGACATGATTGAGACCTAAGCCTGGTGTTGTGTGGTCATTTATTGTCAGAGGTCTGGTTTTCTCTCCCAATCTGCAGATTGATAATACTTATTAAAATCCAGAACTCAACTGAACTTAGTCACTCCGTTTATGAAGAGACGGACAAAACACTTTCTTCATCAATTGGCGTTGTCGAGCAGCAGGATTGCAGAACCAGATCCAGGAGAGACCCACGGCAGCACCAGTATAAAGCATAACCCGTGGTGCACAAAACTAAATGGTAAGGGGATCCTTTTCCAAAACCCCATTCACGGACTGCTTTATGCTTGGTGCGCCTGCTGTCCCTCTGCGATGCTGGTAACGTAAACAATTTAAGAACCTTTTATTGTGACGTTCAGTTGGGAGCCTGGTCTTAGCAGACCAGAGTCTGCTAGGCCTCAACAGGAGGAAGATAATATTAGAGTTTTGGTTTAGTAAATTTGGGTCATTAATTGACTTGCTATTTTTACTTTGTCTTGGTCAGAGTTGGCAAACTCTGATAGCGTACAAGAACTCTGGTCGTGTGAAGTATTGAAAAAGTATGTAAAACAATCTGTGTTCTTGATCTGAGGCAAAGGATCTGTTAAGAGAATACGTCCCATACTCTTGATCTGGGGAAAAGGATCTGATAACAGAGAGTATGGTTTTACAGATGCAGACCAGGGGTGAACCAAACAAGGAAAGGTATGTGTTTCTTTTAAAATGCACGTTTACAGCTGAAAACTTTAGTTGAACAGACATCTTATGTTGGTTTGAATTGTATTAAGTTGAATTGTAACTGTATTAAGTTTTGTGTTGGGCTTTTCTCTTTTGAACAGAGATCTTAGTGGGACTTTTATTTTTGTTTGAATTGTAACTGTATTAAGTTTTGTTTTGGGCTTTTCTTAAGACCAAGCACAGTAGGTGGGCGGTCATAATGTATCAGGGTCACAGGCTTTATGCGAGAGACCAACTTTTAAGGGTAAAGTGGTTTTAAACAAGTTAGGGATACTTTGACAATGTAAAGGGGCAGTTAGGCTTTTAACTGACAAGCTTGGCATTTAATTATCAGCGAGGGACACAATCAAATACTAAGGGAAAGATATAGACTGGCAGTTTATGAATTAACTCGTCCCTTTTAAGCACGAATTGTGGTTATTTTGTTACTTATGGAGTTGAGGAAATTATTGTATGCGCGTTCCCAAAGAGTTGGGTCTTTGTAGGCGCGTCCCATGATCGAGCGCCGGAGGGCGAGGATAGTTTGGTTTGAAAAAGGCCATATTTGTAGTTCACTACCACATGATATTGTAGTTCTTTTATTCTTCAATATTGTGACCGTTTTACAGTGCTATGAGATTGTGCGACTGTTTTATAGTGCCATGTGATTTTGTGACTATATTCTAAAGTGCTGTGTGATTCTTGCTGCAGTAAATCATAAGAGTTGGCTACATAGCCTACCGTTATGAGATTTGTTACAGATACTTTGTATTCAGATACATTGTAATTCAGTATGGGTAATCTAGCTTCCAGTACAGGAGCGATAGAGACGTTGTTAGTCCAGCCCGATATATGATTTGATTTACATGGAATTCAAGCAGTGTCAAGCATTGAGAGATGGCATGCGTGGATTAATCATGACCCGAGACATTGTTTTCCGCTGGAGTGAACGTTTGATGTAAAAAAAAAATATAGATATATATAGGATAGTTTAAAAGCGTTTTTGAAAGACAAGGAAATCCCAATTTCTTCCACAAGACTTACACTGTGATCAAGTGTGTTCATGGAAGTAATCACATCGCTTTGACTCTGACAGAATTAAACCATAACTTTAGAAAATGGTTCTGTACCAACTTATGAATGCAACCTAGTCCCATTACCAGGATACAGACCTTGCATCTCATCTCAGGTCACTGCAATGTCTTATGGGAAAGTAATGACTGCGAGATCAGGCTGTCTGGAAGACAACATAGTTCCCATTGATACCTCTCTCCACATCCTACAGTATGAGATTATTTGGAATATTAACCTTTTGTTTCATCAGACTTCCTGCTGGGGAGTGATGATTGATAACAGGCAAGCAGGGGACAACCCAGAAAAATTAATCACTGCGGATAGAGGGCAGGGAGATAATTGGCTGCCAGGCCCTACACACACACAGAGACGCACACACACACACACTTGGAGTTGACCGCTATCTTTGAGCAGGGAGATAAGGCAGAGGCCTGTATTCATTGATAACAACAATGTTGGCTGTCAACAGATGGGATTCCCCCCCCCGCCCCCATTTATCCTCAATCTTGCTTCCCTCCTCCCCATCTCACCCTCATCCATCCTCCCCCTTTCCTCCTCCCTCCCTCCCCTCCCCCTCTCCTCCGCATCCTTTGTTCCCCGACCCTCCTCCCACTGTGGCCCTCCCTCCTACATCCCCTCCCTGTCCCCACCTCCTCTCCCTTCCTCCCCAGTCAGTGTCATCAGTGGATTGAAGGAGAGGTTAAGTGGATTAAAAGAAAATCGGAGGGGTGCTTTTTGAAACACCTTTTTTATGAAACCACTCACAGCACATTCATGAGTGTTGAAGTACGTTTTCCACTCTCTTACCTGTTTTTTTTCCTTCACCCGTCCTCTTCTTTCTTCCCTCAGCCAGGAACTTGTGCATCTGTGGCAGCGGTCGTCAGTGAATGCGGAGTGATCGATAATCAACAAAGCCCCTCTGGAAGGACCTCGAAGGACAGGGCCAGAGACGATCGCAGGGACTGGACACCCAACGCACTTAACTTTGTTTCACTTAGCTCTCTCTCTCTTCTGCCTCCCTCTCTTTTGCCTCCCTCTCTTCTGCCTCCCTCTCTTTTGCCTCCCTCTCTTTTGCCTCCCTCTGTCTCTCTCTCTTTTGCCTCCCTCTGTCTCTCTCTCTTTTGCCTCCCTCTGTCTCTCTCTCTTTTGCCTCCCTCTGTCTCTCTCTCTTTTGCCTCCCTCTGTCTCTCTCTCTTTTGCCTCCCTCTGTCTCTCTCTCTTTTGCCTCCCTCTGTCTCTCTCTCTCTCTTAATCTCTCTCTCTCTCTCTGTCAGACACATTTAGGGACGATTGCTTCCTCACTCAGCACTTTTCCAGATAAAGGGAAGGTTCGTGTTCTGAGGTCATTCTGTGAGTCTGTCCTGATTAAAAAGCCTCACGTTGCGCCAAACGCGTTGAGCTGTTGCCAGGGCAACCCATCCGACCTTGAGCATGCACCTACTTGTGTGTTTGAGGGAGTGAAAAGACAAGTCTCCTCTCACACTGCAAAGAGGCCAATCATAACTTCAAAAGGAAAGGTCCAGCTGTGAAATCGTATTTTCAATTAGACATAAGGCAGTTGATGCAAATGAATGAGTGCTTTCACTGCATGGCTGACCAAACTTCAACAGACTGCCCGGTCAACGATGCATTTGTTGCATAAACTTTCATTTTATATTTTCCATTTTATTCAACTGATGCATTTTCCAAACAGACAAACATATAGGGCACATGGACAGTACAACAGAAGAACAAGGATCAGAAGTGCAGTATTTCGATGTCAAGGAACGTCTGTATGTACTAGACAGAGCGCATATGGACTAAATCTCAGCAATCAGACAAGAGTAAATATCTCAACTAATAACATCTCAACAACAGTAGTGCATTGTGAAGTGCAACAAAATAAATGTAATATCTTAGGTGCGACATCAAAATGATTGTGGGTGCAGTCTCTTGCCAGACAGTGGTATAACAGAATCTCGAATACAAAGAGACAAATTTGCAGGTATCACAAAAGGTAATGTACTGATAATACCTCATTGTATTTAGCAAGACATGGACATTGAAATATATAAATTTTTACTCACACCAAATAACATCAAGTAATTATCCTTTTGTACCTTTGATCACTGACAAGAACATAAATACTGTATAGTAAGAGTTGAGCTCACTCGGTTGTCCAAGATCAATTTGCAGACATGACAGAAACGGCAGAAAAGGATTTTGCTCTAGGATTTCTATTCAGTGCACCAGGGCATCACAAATACCCTACCACTGTCCTTATGGACATGATTATGGCAAAATATCTGGTCTGAGGCCTACCTTCACCCAGCCAAGACCCCATCCGCTCCTACTGCCCAAGTTTTCAAAGAACAAGCCAAGTCTTCTTACTTTCAGTTGTTATTTTGTGTGTTTTTTCCTTCTTCTTCCTCCTCCCCTCTCCTTTATAATCTTCCCTCCACTCTCTGCCTTGGGTGAATAATACCGCGAGGATTAGGAGGCAGAAAGAAGCAGTGTGCAGTACTCACTGTGTGCTTGCCGCATGAAAATACATTCCATAAACCTGTGTACCGGATTAAATATCTTTCCCAACTGCATGGCACAATAATAGAGTGTGAACTGGAGACACAATGAATGTCCTGAACTTTTGACGTAGACTTTTGCATTCTCTATTTTTACAGTTCATTTTGCACTGTTATTCGGGCAGGCAATGAAATGAGTCTTAGTTGAGTTGAGTGTTCAGGCCCAGCTTGACAAGCTTTTTGAGGGTGGACACCTACTAAGGCAAGAGCTTTTTATTCTTCTAACCTCAGATGCGTAGGGCTGTCCTGTTTCTATTCCTTTTTTTCCCCCCATGTGGTAATAAAAACTGGAGTACTCCGTTTCTCTCTCTCTTTCTCCCCAGCCCTCCTCCTAGGCCTCTAAAGAGAGTGCTTTGTGGAAGCTGTGGCTGTGTAGTCCTATTGTTCACCAGGCTTTAGATAAGGCTTCCTGCTCTTCCTCAAACAAACCCAGGATTCCTCAGTGCTTTGCTACTGGCTTCTCTGGAGGCCCGTCTGGTGTTCTGCTGTGATTTGAGCGTTCAGAGCCGTAACTCACCAACACACACACACACACACACACACACAATCTCCCAAGACCCCCTGCTGAGGATAAATGTTGTCAAGGCGAGGCGAAGTGGAAGGACAGCGTCGGAGTGTTGAGTCGTCACACAGAAAACCCACATACCTACACACACACAGACATGCACACACACACACGCATGAGAATATAGCCCATTGTTTTTGCCTGACTCGTTTGCCAACGATTTGTATCCTAAGAGGCGTGCATGGTCAATGGAGCTTCATTTGCAGACAGTTTAACCAGCCAAGTGCTTGAAGGAGGGTGCTGATCGCTAGGGCTGGCTTGATTGTCATTCCCAGCACACCTTCTCTCTATGTGAGACTGTGTGTGTGTGTGTGTGTGCGTGCGTGCGTGTCTTTTAATTGATGGGGAGTTTTCCTCCTGATTTCTCGGGGGGAAACAATTCAACAGCTGTACATCCATTTAGAGACAAGATTTCTTCCTCTGCCATCATTGTCCAGCCATTACCATTCTAACATCAGGGAGGAGAATGCAGCAATATCCTGACTGAGGGAATAAGGCTGTTTTGTTGTTGCCGACTGATCCCCCCCCTCCACGTTCTGGATTCCCATACCGAGTCCGTGGAATATTTAGATATTGAGTGGATTTTTGATTGAGTGAATTGCTTATGATGGTTTGAAAACAAATTGTTGAGTCGAGAACTGGTGTTCTTAGCTGTGTCAGAGTAGGAAAAAACTGATTTGATTACACAAAGTGTCTTTTCTGAAGAGTTAATATCACAATTTATGGATCAGTGGGAGTGTGGCTTCATTTAGGCAATCCACATACTTCCCAGGTGACCCTCCTTCTCTACAGCCAAACAAATACATTACTCTTTATCACCGACCGTCTACAGAAATGCATTAAAACACCTCTGATTACGAGTGGTGTACATCTGGTGCTGTATTAATCATCAAAGCAGATGGACCGCCATGTATCGATGTGTGTGAGATAAACTAACAGTCATTTCCCAGAGCTGCGTTTGGCCTGTCGTCCTCGCCCGTATTGACCACGGCCTCGCTGGATCTCCGAGATGAATAATCAAACCCAACGACCGGGCCGGCCACCTTGATCAATAGCTATTTGGAGACCTCAGCTCCATTTTTACAAGGTCTAATAAAGCAGGGGGCGGGGGGGGGCCCACATAAGCCCCCCTTCCTCGCCACCCCGCTATTGTTCTAAGTGGTGTATCTGAACATGGCCCTAACGATGGTGAGGATCGACCCGTGTGAAGTTCATCAGGAGGTAAGTTTTGTTCTGTCCATTAATAGAGTCAGGAGACCAGCCCACTTATCGGCGTCGGACTGTGAAGACGGCAGCAGATCTATGGGGAAGATCTGAGATGAATGTTTGCGGGGAGCTCTGGAACTCTGGAGATACTAATCAAAGCTATTGCACACAGATTCTTTGTGAATTGAAAGTCCCTTGTGCCATTGTGTGTGTTCTAGTCTGTGCGTGGGTGGGTTGTAGTGTGTGTGTATGGGGGGGGGGGGGGGGGTTTCTGTGTGCATTCCAGTATCAGTGTGTGTTTGTGTGCGCATGTGTTCGCGTGTGCATGTTTAAGTTCCGCGCACGCTTTATCACACAGGCCGCCTGATTGGTTCATTTCCTGCGACATGTCTTCACAGTATCAATCTCACCAGACATGAAGCAGGGCCTAAAGATGGAAAACTGGACCTTCATACTAGTTTCGTACGAGTTTCATCATCATCCTTCTGCCAAAGAGCAGCGTCATGTGTTCCTCAACCGTATTAACGGGAAACGCCCAGGGTGTTGAGACCAACTGTCCTCCTCCCAAGTGTCATAGGCTCTCGTTGATACTGATTGGATCAAATTGGCTCATCCCCACGCTCGACCATGGCATTCTCCATCAATCTCAGCACTGGCCTCTCGACTGCCTCAGAGCTCGCGCCCTGACACAGCAACGTCATGTCGTGAAACCACACAGAAGCCGTATAGGGAATGCTCTTTTTTTTTCTTCTACGTACGGTTGTCAGCTTAAGATTGCAAGTTGCCTATTTGCACATGACAATGTATTTGTAAAACATAGAAAAACTGCCCCCAAAAAGTTCTGTTGCGTTATTGTGTTATTTCTTCACTTCCAACCTTGCTCTTTCTTTGCGGGCCCACAACACTTTAAACCCAACAACATTTAATGCACTTGGATGGTTATTTGTTTTCTCTTACGCTCAGTCAATTTCCCCCTTGGATGCCCAGCGCCATATTACTCATAGGCCCAGCAGCATACAAAGATGGAGTGCTGTATAATAAATGAACGAGAGTCTGTCTGTCTCAAGGCATTCTCGACAGAACTCTTCCGTTCTCTTGGTGGATTCATTCCTGTTTCAATTCCTGTTTCACCCAAAGTGAAACATGAACTGTTCCCAGAACACAGATTTTAATAGAATGTGTGCACACACACACACACCAGTCTCATTATTAAAATATTTGGAGGTGGATCAATGCGCTCCCTAGGTGGAGCTGTTGAGTTTAAATGGGTCTACTGATCAGCTCACTCACCCTGACACACATAGCTCAAGTTGTTTATGGTATGAACCATGCAATAATCATAATCATATACAGGCCTCTATAGTCATCTATCGTGTCATTTAATCACACAAGGCATCATTCAGGGTTCCCAAATGTGTAGAAAAGTGTGTTCTATAGCTTGCTCATTTGGTCATGGAGCTGTTTCAGAAGGTCCTGACTTCGCCAGGGTCCAGTGGAGATGGAGTGAGGGAAAACAGTTTTAGTCTGTTACCAACCTTGTGATAGCAACAGTGACCAAATGCTAATGTGTGCTAACTAAACTAAGCTGTAATGAACGCTAACCTAACTAAACTGTAATTCATGCTAACCAAACGATAGGATTGACACCACAATGAACACAACTATGACTAAGCTTGTTTTTCTGTCTGAACTTCTACACATACAGACCGGAGGTTTATGCATGGACTAGCATGCTAGCTCTACTGCCAAAGCAGACGACCCTAAGCCTCATTATATTTCATGTTCTGTTTTCTCTCCTCCCGCCCTCATATTGGGCTGTAGTTAGTACCAGGAGATTCACCTAACACTGGCAGGTCAAAGAGTAATGACACGGTTGGGTGTTCCAAGCTTGAAACAAGGAAAGTTCAACCCTTTTTATTTGGCTACTGCTTCATTTGGAGAAGCCTCAACCAAACTGTACAGGCCTACTGCTGTAATTAAAATGAACAAAGCAAGTTTTCTGAACTTTCTGAAATTGCTACGTACCCTCTACTCTCTGAAGTCTTGATATCATCATGCAGGAACACAATCAGAAATAACGTGCACAGAAACAAACACACAACGATAGTAAGATGAAGTTCATTCAGAGTGTAAAAGGTGTCATCGCCAGGAGGAAACCACAAGGGAACCGACAGAAAACATTCACAACCAACTTCTGTTATCACCGTGGACGCCATCCAATAAGTGTTCTTAGCCTCCCGTCCCCAGGGATTCAGATGAAATCTGGTGTTTTTACTCTTCCGATTTCTTAATAGGTCTCATGGGGGGCCTTTCCTCGAATATGTAGCTCCAGTGGAAGCTGAAAAACATGGACGTCTTGTAGTAAAGAGTAGAAGAGGGCGGAGAGGACACAAGATCTGCTCCTGAAGCAACCAGCGACTTCACTACTCGAAGCGACCAGAGCTCTCACGTTCATCTGGAGTGGCCTGCAAAAGACTTAGATCACCATGACAACGGAGCACAAGGATCCAGTGCCGCCCTCAACAATCTTTTGACCACAACCTCGCAGTCTTGTTAAAAAGCCAGCTCATAACTCTGATTTGTTGTGGACTAAAAGCCTTTTGGAAAGTGGATGGAAGTCAGAGGGCTTTTAGGTTCTCTGGTGTTTCAGATGACCACAGAAACACTGAGGGGGAATGACAGGCTGTGAGAGGAGACTGAAACACACCAGCAGCAGTTTGGTTTGTATCCTTGGGGTGGTGAGCGACCGTCTCATTGCGCAGAAGATCGTCGTGGTGTGTTGTGGGTGTGTGGACCACAGTGGTCTGTGAAAAGGTGGAGATAGCTGTCCTTAACCTGATACCAGTCCACCATCAGGAAGAAAAACATCACCATGTTACAACAACCTTGTATTGCACCAATGTTCATACAACCCACACACTGTCTTCCAAAAGTCACTGTTCCCCATAAGACTCGAGTTTGCCCCAGTTACAACATGAAGGGAATGATCGTGACTCTGTTACCGTGATACTGGTTTGTGACACAGGTGTCATTGTGCTGCTTCCTCGCTAGCTCCTATTTGTGGTTCAGACTCCAACTCACATGCAGCGATCTTGTTACATAAGCACCCGTTTAGTCAGCCATGCCACACTGTTTTTAACCAGTTCACCTTGGTGAAGGAATTGTAGGTTCTTTGGAAGTGAATGTATGGATGTAGGTACAAAAAAAAGGTGTGAGAAAAAAACATTCCTTTTCAATAATACTTCACTAAAATGAATGTTTTTAACTTGTTATAGTTAACTTCAAAACTTTAAAAAGCCATCCAGGATTGTATTAATTTTAAGAAATGGAAAGCAAGGAATAATGGCCATTCATTATCAAAGATTGTCTAACCTCAATGGATGCATGCGGGGTTCTTATCACAACAAAGAGTCTAGCTGTGTTTCTCATTTTGAAAACCACCTGTCACAGTTATTATGTATGATTCAAACCCTCATCCTAATCAACGATAACAGGAGGAGAGTAATTGAACTTTTCTTTCTTTCTTTTTGTGACATTTTTATCGAGAAGCCTTCCTCCCGCTGTGACGTGATTGCGGCATTGTAGAGCATTCTTAATCCCTGCGCACAGCTGTCTCCGGAACCACTCTCCTGACGCCAATCAGTAGCACATTGCGGGGTAATATCTTTGTTTATGGTCAAAGGTCCGTTATTCTCATGGATGACCATCTTCCGGAGAAAAAGGAACATTATCAGATTATCTGACCGTTTGACGTTCGGTCAAATGAAAGCGGAGCAATAATCAACGTAATTCCTTGACACTGAAGGGGGAGGACGTGGCGATGGGCAGGTCCACCCTGACTTGTCTCCTGACCTGGCAGAGAGAACCAGGGGAAGGAGGAACACCTGGCTCGCCGTCAGCCCAGAATCAGGAGCCCATGGGCGGGTGCGTGAGGCCTGGATCGCAACCCCTGGCTCTTCTGACGGTTCCCGGAAAGCAGGGGCTGTATTGTCCCGGTCACACAACAAGGTGAGGTACCTTCAATAGGCCGAGGCATCCAGCTGGGACTGGCAGCCTTTTCTCTTTCAACCTCCTCCCAATGGCAGATGGAAGCAAGAAAAAATTAATAAAAGTGAAAACAAAAGGCAAAAGAAAAGAGCTGCTTTGATACGAGTCCAGAGCTGTGTGAGACACGGGGGACTTGAGGGAAGGCAGGGTGGAGAGGAGGAGACGCGGCCATTATTCCGGTATCCGTTTTTTCATTCATTGTTCTGGAACACTTACACCCAAGTGGAAGTGGGCAATACAAACCAGGTTATAATAGGAGCCTGTCGACCCATTGTTTGTTTTGTTTTAGGGAACACAAGAGCCCTACACGCGGAATTTAAATGAAACACACACAATCTCTGCTCACCGCAAGGCCTTCTTCCCCTTCTCACTCAGACAGCTCAGTGAAAGCGCTCGCTCACGCATACATCCTTGCAGCACATGTCCTTCAGTATGGATGAAAAGGCATGTATGTTTCTGTATGTACTCATGCATGTACATGTGTACAGCATGTATGTGTGTGTATACATACACAGATACATATTTACACACACGTCAATACTGTATACACATTCATTCATACATACATACATACATACATACATACATACATACATACATACATACATTGTGTCAATAAACACTCACTAACCCACACACATACTTCTGTGAGCTGGTGATAACTGCTTAGCTGCTTGAAGTCTTATCCAAGTGCCAAAGTAGGTAAAAAATGGAGGGGAAGGAGGGGGGTGCGAGGAGAACCAGACCCAGACAAGGTGCCAGGTAAGGGGGGGGGGGGATATATAGCAGGGAGAAGGTGGCGAACGAGAGATAATGAAAAACCAGGAAGAAAAAAGACATGGAGGAACAGGAGGCTGCTGGCAAGATGGTAACCATAGCCCTCATTCAAGACCAGACAGAGGGAGAGACAGAGTCAGAGAAACACAGTAAGAGAGAGATATTGATAAATAGACAGATAGACTGGCAGACAGACAGACAGATGGATGTAGAGAGAGAGAGGGTCAGGGCCCTGGTGGAGATAGAGGAGATGGTAGGCGAGAGCAGGAGTCCCAATACGATCATCCACCCTGGATCCAGTCTCCAGGACTCCTGGCTGTCACTGACACCTCCCCTGGGCCCGCCCTGAGCCACTCCGTCTTCACATGGGTCCCGTCACCAGCCCGCTGGGGAATCACACATGACAGGGGTGAGGAGAGCAGCGTTCCCCTCCTAATTTCATTTAATTTGCCTTAACTGTTCCCTCATCACGTTCATCTGGAAGGAGCTGGGACGATAGGGAGGAGAGAGGGGTCTAGGTGGAGGTAGAGAGGGAGGAGAGAATGAGAGAGAGAGAAAAGGAAGAGGGAGGCTAGAGAGAGGTAGAGCGGGGGGAAAGGAAAGGGAGAGAAAGATGGAAATGGAGGAGAGGGATGAGAGAAACGGAGAAGGAGTGAGGGAGAAGGAGAGGAAGGGAGAGGAGGAGGGAGGAGAGAGAAGGATCTGTGGTCAGCAATCCACCAGCACCACCGTGTGGTAGCAAAGCCAATTCAAAACGACAGTGCAAGTCACCATCTCATGCCTATTTATCAACACAGACACACACACATATGCACTCTGCACACAAACACACTGCATTCACACATGCATAGCAGGTACAGTAAAGCAGATATACACAACACACACACATTGAATAATTCCTAGTCCTCACAACAACTCGACAGGGATGTCATTGTAATAAATGTCATGTCTTCTTTGATGTAAAGTAAGGGCACCCAATATCCTCCAATGAGCTCCAAAAAGCAGAGTGAAGCACCTCTGTGTTTCAAGGACAGAATGAGGTGCGTGCATCCTCTCTCTCTCTCTCTCTCTCTCTCGCTCTCGCTCTCTCGCTCTCTCTCTCACTCTCTCACTCTCTCTCTCTGCCTTCCCCCTCTTCTTTCTACGAGGGCCAGCTCTGGACTGGGCCTTATCTGGGTCACTATGGTGTTCTACAGCATCCCCATCCGTCCATGTCAACAGCTGACCTGTTTTTTCCTCCTCCTCCTCCCCCCTTCCTCCTCCTCTACCTCTGCTTCTCCATCTCTGACAGTCCACTGTTTGATCACAAAGCAACTCGTTTTTTAGGCTGTCCAACATAAAAATAAAACACCTAATTAAGGCATGTTTTGTACTTTTCTTTTTGTGTTTGTTTGGTGGGGTGTCGAGGCATCTATTCCTGCACTATGATTGTCAGACAACCAAGGCCTCAACACAAGATCTCTTTGATACAGAGAAAATGTATTCACTTCACTAGATATTGCTTTCTGTGACTAGATAAGGACAGAGAGATGTGAAGTACAGAACAGAAAGAAGGTTTACATACTTACATGGAGTTTAGAGGCTGTTGAGGTTGAAAGGTCTAAGTAGAGTTAGAGGTAAAAATACCTACAGAAGGTTGGGTAAAGGCGAGAGCAGAGGTTTAAAGATCTAGGTAGGGTATCGAATGAGGAGATATTTAAAGACTTGCAGTAGGTATGAAATAGGGAGTGGGAAGGTTCAAAGATCTAGGTAGGATATAAGGGGTGGACCGGTATAAAAACCCAGGTAGAGGTTTGAAAACTTGAGATCTCTCGTCAACACTTCAGTCAGTCTACACAGACAGGATTCCCCCTGTACGGACTACATCTGAGCCCTGTATCTCTTTTCAGAGGTCAGGTAGAAAGCTCCGCGGTGCAGCAGGGACCTGCAGGAGGAGAGGGGTACTGCAGGGAAGCCCGCAGCATCAAGGAGAAGATTAAGGGGCCTTGTCGAGGTGAAGGTGTGCCTCTGAGCTGGACCTCACAAAGGGAAGTAGGCCAAGTGTGTCTGTGACACAGAGCTCCAGAGGCTCAGACATACATTCACACTCACACACAAGATGTAGAAGAACACTTGGTGTCTTTGTGCTTGCAGTCAAGCACTCATTCCTCAAGTCTTTCTATCTTTCTTTTTATTCTTTCCCTCTCTATATACATGTACATAATACATACACAATATACATGCAAAAATACTTCCTCCCTCTCTCTCCCACACAAACACATTCCTTGTAGTGCCTCAAGGGAAACTTGGGTTATAGGATGAATCTATGAGAACAACTCAATTACATTTCCTTATGTAAATACCCAAGTCAAATGGCCGCCTTCTCTGTCTGTTAGATCACAACCCTCTGGGCCCCGCACTACAGAAGTGAGCATAGGGCAAATTAACATTTGCTCTCCCTGTCTGCAAATGGCAGCTCGTGCTTGCCATAGAAATGAAACAGACATATCAACGTGTGGTGGGAGTGGAAGGGAAGAGTAAGAGGGAAAATATTTGAACGGGTGCAATTAATAATTTGTCAGGCGCAGGGGTAACATTTGCTTTCTGGAGATAGATTTCTGCATCGAAGACGCCTTGATTTCCTCAGGAATTCTTGAAATCCTTAAGGCACTCTGCTGTGTCACTGAAATGTACACTTCATTTCATATGAAGTAATGCAGTTTATTTCTTACTTTTTTGGTTCAGATGCATTAAATATGATCAGATTGAGAAAATTGACGTTTGGAGGTAAAAGCTGGAGTTACACTAACTCCAGCTTTTAGTTAGCGATCCGTGACTCTTAAACCTTGGCCCTCTAAACCCAATTACTCGTCGGAAAAAAAACACGATACAGCGCGCACACAGCATTAGGCCTATATGAAATTGTGCTGGTACATTTAGCATACAGATTGACCGGTCATTCTGCAACACTATAACATATAGGCTAGGCTAGGGCTACAAAACAGTGGCAGCGGCGGCCAAAACGTTTTTAAATAACATGGCCTACCTTTGATGAGCTTGACTCGAAAACGAAGTCCATTCTCCTGTCCTTTCGGATGTATTGGTTGATGGCTGGGTCCTGCAACTGATCCTTTGCTTTACATTTTTTTACGTGTGTGTGTGTGGACACCTTTGTAAATACAGTTGATTACATGCTTGCCCATGTGTACGAGCTAGCAGGGAAGACCATATTACCTTAGCTAGGGCTACAAAACAGTGGCAGCGGCGGCCGGAATCAAAGCAGTTGGCACGGCGGCCAAAACGTTTTTAAATAACATGGCCTACCTTTGATGATCTTGACTTGAAAACGAAGTCCATTCTCCTGTCCTTTCGGATGAATTGGTTGATGGCTGGGTCCTGCAACTGATCCTTTGCTTTACATTTTTCAATGTGTGTGTGTGTGTGTGTGTGGACACCTTTGTAAATACAGTTGATTACATGCTTGCCCATGTGTACGAGCTAGCAGGGAAGACCATATTACCTTAGCTAGGGCTACAAAACAGTGGCAGCGGCGGCCGGAATCAAAGCAGTTGGCACGGCGGCCAAAACGTTTTTAAATAACATGGCCTACCTTTGATGATCTTGAATTGAAAACGAAGTCCATTCTCCTGTCCTTTCGGATGAATTGGTTGATGGCTGGGTCCTGCAACTGATCCTTTGCTTTACATTTTTCAATGTGTGTGTGTGTGTGTGGACACCTTTGTAAATACAGTTGATTACATGCTTGCCCATGTGTACGAGCTAGCAGGGAAGACCATATTACCTTAGCTAGGGCTACAAAACAGTGGCAGCGGCGGCCGGAATCAAAGCAGTTGGCACGGCGGCCAAAACGTTTTTAAATAACATGGCCTACCTTTGATGATCTTGACTTGAAAACGAAGTCCATTCTCCTGTCCTTTCGGATGAATTGGTTGATGGCTGGGTCCTGCAACTGATCCTTTGCTTTACATTTTTCAATGTGTGTGTGTGTGTGTGTGTGTGTGTGTGTGTGTGGACACCTTTGTAAATACAGTTGATTACATGCTTGCCCATGTGTACGAGCTAGCAGGGAAGACCATATTACCTTAGCTAGGGCTACAAAACAGTGGCAGCGGCGGCCGGAATCAAAGCAGTTGGCACGGCGGCCAAAACGTTTTTAAATAACTTGGCCTACCTTTGATGATCTTGAATTGAAAACGAAGTCCAATCTCCTGTCCTTTCGGATGAATTGGTTGATGGCTGGGTCCTGCAACTGATCTTTTGCTTTACATTTTTCAGTGTGTGTGTGTGTGTGTGGACACCTTCGTAAATACAGTTGATTACATGCTGGCCCATGTGTAGGAGCTAGCAGCGAAGGCCATATTACCTTAGCTAGGGCTACAAAACAGTGGCAGCAGCGGCCGGAATCAAAGCAGTTGGCACGGCGGCCAAAACGTTTTTATATAACATGGCCTACCTTTGATGATCTTAACTTGAAAACGAAGTCCATTCTCCTGTCCTTTCGGATGAATTGGTTGATGGCTGGGTCCTGCAACTGATCCTTTGCTTTACATTTTTCAATGTGTGTGTGTGTGTGTGTGGACACCTTTGTAAATACAGTTGATTACATGCTTGCCCATGTGTACGAGCTAGCAGGGAAGACCATATTACCTTAGCTAGGGCTACAAAACAGTGGCAGCGGCGGCCGGAATCAAAGCAGTTGGCACGGCGGCCCAAACGTTTTTAAATAACATGGCCTACCTTTGATGATCTTGACTTGAAAACGAAGTCCATTCTCCTGTCCTTTCGGATGAATTGGTTGATGGCTGGGTCCTGCAACTGATCCTTTGCTTTACATTTTTCAGTGTGTGTGTGTGTGTGTGTGTGTGTGGAGACCTTCGTAAATACAGTTGATTACATGCTGGCCCATGTGTAGGAGCTAGCAGCGAATGCCATATTACCTTAGCTAGGGCTACAAAACAGTGGCAGCAGCGGCCGGAATCAAAGCAGTTGGCACGGCGGCCAAAACGTTTTTAAATAACATGGCCTACCTTTGATGATCTTGAATTGAAAACGAAGTCCATTCTCCTGTCCTTTCGGATGAATTGGTTGATGGCTGGGTCCTGCAACTGATCCTTTGCTTTACATTTTTCAATGTGTGTGTGTGTGTGTGGACACCTTTGTAAATACAGTTGATTACATGCTTGCCCATGTGTACGAGCTAGCAGGGAAGACCATATTACCTTAGCTAGGGCTACAAAACAGTGGCAGCGGCGGCCGGAATCAAAGCAGTTGGCACGGCGGCCAAAACGTTTTTAAATAACATGGCCTACCTTTGATGATCTTGACTTGAAAACGAAGTCCATTCTCCTGTCCTTTCGGATGAATTGGTTGATGGCTGGGTCCTGCAACTGATCCTTTGCTTTACATTTTTCAATGTGTGTGTGTGTGTGAGTGTGTGTGTGTGGACACCTTTGTAAATACAGTTGATTACATGCTTGCCCATGTGTACGAGCTAGCAGGGAAGACCATATTACCTTAGCTAGGGCTACAAAAGAGTGGCAGCGGCGGCCGGAATCAAAGCAGTTGGCACGGCGGCCAAAACGTTTTTAAATAACTTGGCCTACCTTTGATGATCTTGAATTGAAAACGAAGTCCAATCTCCTGTCCTTTCGGATGAATTGGTTGATGGCTGGGTCCTGCAACTGATCTTTTGCTTTACATTTTTCAGTGTGTGTGTGTGTGTGTGGACACCTTCGTAAATACAGTTGATTACATGCTTGCCCATGTGTACGAGCTAGCAGGGAAGACCATATTACCTTAGCTAGGGCTACAAAACAGTGGCAGCGGCGGCCGGAATCAAAGCAGTTGGCACGGCGGCCAAAACGTTTTTAAATAACATGGCCTACCTTTGATGATCTTGACTTGAAAACGAAGTCCATTCTCCTGTCCTTTCGGATGAATTGGTTGATGGCTGGGTCCTGCAACTGATCCTTTGCTTTACATTTTTCAGTGTGTGTGTGTGTGTGTGTGTGTGTGGAGACCTTCGTAAATACAGTTGATTACATGCTGGCCCATGTGTAGGAGCTAGCAGCGAATGCCATATTACCTTAGCTAGGGCTACAAAACAGTGGCAGCGGCGGCCGGAATCAAAGCAGTTGGCACGGCGGCCAAAACGTTTTTAAATAACATGGCCTACCTTTGATGATCTTGACTTGAAAACGAAGTCCATTCTCCTGTCCTTTCGGATGAATTGGTTGATGGCTGGGTCCTGCAACTGATCCTTTGCTTTACATTTTTCAATGTGTGTGTGTGTGTGTGGACACCTTTGTAAATACAGTTGATTACATGCTTGCCCATGTGTACGAGCTAGCAGGGAAGACCATATTACCTTAGCTAGGGCTACAAAACAGTGGCAGCGGCGGCCGGAATCAAAGCAGTTGGCACGGCGGCCAAAACGTTTTTAAATAACATGGCCTACCTTTGATGATTTTGACTTGAAAACGAAGTCCATTCTCCTGTCCTTTCGGATGAATTGGTTGATGGCTGGGTCCTGAAACTGATCCTTTGCTTTACATTTTTCAATGTGTGTGTGTGTGTGAGTGTGTGTGTGTGGACACCTTTGTAAATACAGTTGATTACATGCTTGCCCATGTGTACGAGCTAGCAGGGAAGACCATATTACCTTAGCTAGGGCTACAAAAGAGTGGCAGCGGCGGCCGGAATCAAAGCAGTTGGCACGGCGGCCAAAACGTTTTTAAATAACTTGGCCTACCTTTGATGATCTTGAATTGAAAACGAAGTCCAATCTCCTGTCCTTTCGGATGAATTGGTTGATGGCTGGGTCCTGCAACTGATCTTTTGCTTTACATTTTTCAGTGTGTGTGTGTGTGTGTGGACACCTTCGTAAATACAGTTGATTACATGCTTGCCCATGTGTACGAGCTAGCAGGGAAGACCATATTACCTTAGCTAGGGCTACAAAACAGTGGCAGCGGCGGCCGGAATCAAAGCAGTTGGCACGGCGGCCAAAACGTTTTTAAATGACATGGCCTACCTTTGATGATCTTGAATTGAAAACGAAGTCCATTCTCCTGTCCTTTCGGATGAATTGGTTGATGGCTGGGTCCTGCAACTGATCCTTTGCTTTACATTTTTCAATGTGTGTGTGTGTGTGTGGACACCTTTGTAAATATAGTTGATTACATGCTTGCCCATGTGTACGAGCTAGCAGGGAAGACCATATTACCTTAGCTAGGGCTACAAAACAGTGGCAGCGGCGGCCGGAATCAAAGCAGTTGGCACGGCGGCCAAAACGTTTTTAAATAACATGGCCTACCTTTGATGATCTTGACTTGAAAACGAAGTCCATTCTCCTGTCCTTTCGGATGAATTGGTTGATGGCTGGGTCCTGCAACTGATCCTTTGCTTTACATTTTTCAGTGTGTGTGTGTGTGTGTGTGTGTGTGTGTGTGTGTGTGTGTGTGTGTGTGTGTGTGTGTGTGTGTGTGTGTGTGTGTGTGTGTGTGTGTGTGTGTGTGTGTGTGTGTGTGGACACCTTCGTAAATACAGTTGATTACATGCTGGCCCATGTGTAGGAGCTAGCAGCGAAGGCCATATTACCTTAGCTAGGGCTACAAAACAGTGGCAGCAGCGGCCGGAATCAAAGCAGTTGGCAAGGCGGCCAAAACGTTTTTAAATTACATGGCCTACCTTTGATGATCTTGAATTGAAAACGAAGTCCATTCTCCTGTCCTTTCGGATGAATTGGTTGATGGCTGGGTCCTGCAACTGATCCTTTGCTTTACATTTTTCAATGTGTGTGTGTGTGTGTGGACACCTTTGTAAATACAGTTGATTACATGCTTGCCCATGTGTACGAGCTAGCAGGGAAGACCATATTACCTTAGCTAGGGCTACAAAACAGTGGCAGCGGCGGCCGGAATCAAAGCAGTTGGCACGGCGGCCAAAACGTTTTTAAATAACATGGCCTACCTTTGATGATCTTGACTTGAAAACGAAGTCCATTCTCCTGTCCTTTCGGATGAATTGGTTGATGGCTGGGTCCTGCAACTGATCCTTTGCTTTACATTTTTCAGTGTGTGTGTGTGTGTGTGTGTGTGTGTGTGTGTGGACACCTTCGTAAATACAGTTGATTACATGCTGGCCCATGTGTAGGAGCTAGCAGCGAAGGCCATATTACCTTAGCTAGGGCTACAAAACAGTGGCAGCAGCGGCCGGAATCAAAGCAGTTGGCAAGGCGGCCAAAACGTTTTTAAATTACATGGCCTACCTTTGATGATCTTGAATTGAAAACGAAGTCCATTCTCCTGTCCTTTCGGATGAATTGGTTGATGGCTGGGTCCTGCAACTGATCCTTTGCTTTACATTTTTCAATGTGTGTGTGTGTGTGTGGACACCTTTGTAAATACAGTTGATTACATGCTTGCCCATGTGTACGAGCTAGCAGGGAAGACCATATTACCTTAGCTAGGGCTACAAAACAGTGGCAGCGGCGGCCGGAATCAAAGCAGTTGGCACGGCGGCCAAAACGTTTTTAAATAACATGGCCTACCTTTGATGATCTTGACTTGAAAACGAAGTCCATTCTCCTGTCCTTTCGGATGAATTGGTTGATGGCTGGGTCCTGCAACTGATCCTTTGCTTTACATTTTTCAGTGTGTGTGTGTGTGTGTGTGTGTGTGTGTGTGTGTGGACACCTTCGTAAATACAGTTGATTACATGCTGGCCCATGTGTAGGAGCTAGCAGCGAAGGCCATATTACCTTAGCTAGGGCTACAAAACAGTGGCAGCAGCGGCCGGAATCAAAGCAGTTGGCACGGCGGCCAAAACGTTTTTAAATAACATGGCCTACCTTTGATGATCTTGACTTGAAAACGAAGTCCATTCTCCTGTCCTTTCGGATGAATTGGTTGATGGCTGGGTCCTGCAACTGATCCTTTGCTTTACATTTTTCAATGTGTGTGTGTGTGTGTGTGGGGACACCTTTGTAAATACAGTTGATTACATGCTTGCCCATGTGTACGAGCTAGCAGGGAAGACCATATTACCTTAGCTAGGGCTACAAAACAGTGGCAGCAGCGGCCGGAATCAAAGCAGTTGGCACGGCGGCCAAAACGTTTTTAAATAACATGGCCTACCTTTGATGATCTTGACTTGAAAACGAAGTCCATTCTCCTGTCCTTTCGGATGAATTGGTTGATGGCTGGGTCCTGCAACTGATCCTTTGCTTTACATTTTTCAATGTGTGTGTGTGTGTGTGTGGGGACACCTTTGTAAATACAGTTGATTACATGCTTGCCCATGTGTACGAGCTAGCAGGGAAGACCATATTACCTTAGCTAGGGCTACAAAACAGTGGCAGCGGCGGCCGGAGTCAAAGCAGTTGGCACGGCGGCCAAAACGTTTTTAAATAACATGGCCTACCTTTGATGATCTTAACTTGAAAACGAAGTCCATTCTCCTGTCCTTTCGGATGAATTGGTTGATGGCTGGGTCCTGCAACTGATCCTTTGCTTTACATTTTTCAATGTGTGTGTGTGTGTGTGTGTGTGTGTGTGTGTGTGTGTGTGGACACCTTTGTAAATACAGTTGATTACATGCTTGCCCATGTGTACGAGCTAGCAGGGAAGACCATATTACCTTAGCTAGGGCTACAAAACAGTGGCAGCGGCGGCCGGAATCAAAGCAGTTGGCACGGCGGCCAAAACGTTTTTAAATAACTTGGCCTACCTTTGATGATCTTGAATTGAAAACGAAGTCCAATCTCCTGTCCTTTCAAATGAATTGGTTGATGGCTGGGTCCTGCAACTGATCTTTTGCTTTACATTTTTCAGTGTGTGTGTGTGGACACCTTTGTAAATACAGTTGATTACATGCTTGCCCATGTGTACGAGCTAGCAGGGAAGACCATATTACCTTAGCTAGGGCTACAAAACAGTGGCAGCGGCGGCCGGAATCAAAGCAGTTGGCACGGCGGCCAAAACGTTTTTAAATAACATGGCCTACCTTTGATGATCTTGACTTGAAAACGAAGTCCATTCTCCTGTCCTTTCGGATGAATTGGTTGATGGCTGGGTCCTGCAACTGATCCTTTGCTTTACATTTTTCAGTGTGTGTGTGTGTGTGTGTGTGTGTGTGTGTGTGTGTGTGTGTGTGTGTGTGGACACCTTCGTAAATACAGTTGATTACATGCTGGCCCATGTGTAGGAGCTAGCAGCGAAGGCCATATTACCTTAGCTAGGGCTACAAAACAGTGGCAGCAGCGGCCGGAATCAAAGCAGTTGGCACGGCGGCCAAAACGTTTTTAAATAACATGGCCTACCTTTGATGATCTTGAATTGAAAACGAAGTCCATTCTCCTGTCCTTTCGGATGAATTGGTTGATGGCTGGGTCCTGCAACTGATCCTTTGCTTTACATTTTTCAATGTGTGTGTGTGTGTGTGGACACCTTTGTAAATACAGTTGATTACATGCTTGCCCATGTGTACGAGCTAGCAGGGAAGACCATATTACCTTAGCTAGGGCTACAAAACAGTGGCAGCGGCGGCCGGAATCAAAGCAGTTGGCACGGCGGCCAAAACGTTTTTAAATAACATGGCCTACCTTTGATGATCTTGACTTGAAAACGAAGTCCATTCTCCTGTCCTTTCGGATGAATTGGTTGATGGCTGGGTCCTGCAACTGATCCTTTGCTTTACATTTTTCAGTGTGTGTGTGTGTGTGTGTGTGTGTGTGTGTGGACACCTTCGTAAATACAGTTGATTACATGCTGGCCCATGTGTAGGAGCTAGCAGCGAAGGCCATATTACCTTAGCTAGGGCTACAAAACAGTGGCAGCAGCGGCCGGAATCAAAGCAGTTGGCACGGCGGCCAAAACGTTTTTAAATAACATGGCCTACCTTTGATGATCTTGACTTGAAAACGAAGTCCATTCTCCTGTCCTTTCGGATGAATTGGTTGATGGCTGGGTCCTGCAACTGATCCTTTGCTTTACATTTTTCAATGTGTGTGTGTGTGTGTGTGGACACCTTTGTAAATACAGTTGATTACATGCTTGCCCATGTGTACGAGCTAGCAGGGAAGACCATATTACCTTAGCTAGGGCTACAAAACAGTGGCAGCGGCGGCCGGAATCAAAGCAGTTGGCACGGCGGCCAAAACGTTTTTAAATAACATGGCCTACCTTTGATGATCTTGACTTGAAAACGAAGTCCATTCTCCTGTCCTTTCGGATGAATTGGTTGATGGCTGGGTCCTGCAACTGATCCTTTGCTTTACATTTTTCAGTGTGTGTGTGTGTGTGTGTGTGTGTGTGTGTGTGTGTGTGTGTGTGTGTGTGTGTGTGGACACCTTCGTAAATACAGTTGATTACATGCTGTCCCATGTGTAGGAGCTAGCAGCGAAGGCCATATTACCTTAGCTAGGGCTACAAAACAGTGGCAGCAGCGGCCGGAATCAAAGCAGTTGGCACGGCGGCCAAAACGTTTTTAAATAACATGGCCTACCTTTGATGATCTTGAATTGAAAACGAAGTCCATTCTCCTGTCCTTTCGGATGAATTGGTTGATGGCTGGGTCCTGCAACTGATCCTTTGCTTTACATTTTTCAATGTGTGTGTGTGTGTGTGGACACCTTTGTAAATACAGTTGATTACATGCTTGCCCATGTGTACGAGCTAGCAGGGAAGACCATATTACCTTAGCTAGGGCTACAAAACAGTGGCAGCGGCGGCCGGAATCAAAGCAGTTGGCACGGCGGCCAAAACGTTTTTAAATAACATGGCCTACCTTTGATGATCTTGACTTGAAAACGAAGTCCATTCTCCTGTCCTTTCGGATGAATTGGTTGATGGCTGGGTCCTGCAACTGATCCTTTGCTTTACATTTTTCAGTGTGTGTGTGTGTGTGTGTGTGTGTGTGTGTGTGTGTGTGTGTGTGTGTGTGTGTGTGTGTGTGTGTGTGTGTGTGTGTGTGGACACCTTCGTAAATACAGTTGATTACATGCTGGCCCATGTGTAGGAGCTAGCAGCGAAGGCCATATTACCTTAGCTAGGGCTACAAAACAGTGGCAGCAGCGGCCGGAATCAAAGCAGTTGGCAAGGCGGCCAAAACGTTTTTAAATTACATGGCCTACCTTTGATGATCTTGAATTGAAAACGAAGTCCATTCTCCTGTCCTTTCGGATGAATTGGTTGATGGCTGGGTCCTGCAACTGATCCTTTGCTTTACATTTTTCAATGTGTGTGTGTGTGTGTGGACACCTTTGTAAATACAGTTGATTACATGCTTGCCCATGTGTACGAGCTAGCAGGGAAGACCATATTACCTTAGCTAGGGCTACAAAACAGTGGCAGCGGCGGCCGGAATCAAAGCAGTTGGCACGGCGGCCAAAACGTTTTTAAATAACATGGCCTACCTTTGATGATCTTGACTTGAAAACGAAGTCCATTCTCCTGTCCTTTCGGATGAATTGGTTGATGGCTGGGTCCTGCAACTGATCCTTTGCTTTACATTTTTCAGTGTGTGTGTGTGTGTGTGTGTGTGTGTGTGTGTGTGTGTGTGTGTGTGTGTGTGTGTGTGTGTGTGTGTGTGTGGACACCTTCGTAAATACAGTTGATTACATGCTGGCCCATGTGTAGGAGCTAGCAGCGAAGGCCATATTACCTTAGCTAGGGCTACAAAACAGTGGCAGCAGCGGCCGGAATCAAAGCAGTTGGCAAGGCGGCCAAAACGTTTTTAAATTACATGGCCTACCTTTGATGATCTTGAATTGAAAACGAAGTCCATTCTCCTGTCCTTTCGGATGAATTGGTTGATGGCTGGGTCCTGCAACTGATCCTTTGCTTTACATTTTTCAATGTGTGTGTGTGTGTGTGGACACCTTTGTAAATACAGTTGATTACATGCTTGCCCATGTGTACGAGCTAGCAGGGAAGACCATATTACCTTAGCTAGGGCTACAAAACAGTGGCAGCGGCGGCCGGAATCAAAGCAGTTGGCACGGCGGCCAAAACGTTTTTAAATAACATGGCCTACCTTTGATGATCTTGACTTGAAAACGAAGTCCATTCTCCTGTCCTTTCGGATGAATTGGTTGATGGCTGGGTCCTGCAACTGATCCTTTGCTTTACATTTTTCAGTGTGTGTGTGTGTGTGTGTGTGTGTGTGTGTGTGTGTGTGGACACCTTCGTAAATACAGTTGATTACATGCTGGCCCATGTGTAGGAGCTAGCAGCGAAGGCCATATTACCTTAGCTAGGGCTACAAAACAGTGGCAGCAGCGGCCGGAATCAAAGCAGTTGGCACGGCGGCCAAAACGTTTTTAAATAACATGGCCTACCTTTGATGATCTTGACTTGAAAACGAAGTCCATTCTCCTGTCCTTTCGGATGAATTGGTTGATGGCTGGGTCCTGCAACTGATCCTTTGCTTTACATTTTTCAATGTGTGTGTGTGTGTGTGTGGGGACACCTTTGTAAATACAGTTGATTACATGCTTGCCCATGTGTACGAGCTAGCAGGGAAGACCATATTACCTTAGCTAGGGCTACAAAACAGTGGCAGCAGCGGCCGGAATCAAAGCAGTTGGCACGGCGGCCAAAACGTTTTTAAATAACATGGCCTACCTTTGATGATCTTGACTTGAAAACGAAGTCCATTCTCCTGTCCTTTCGGATGAATTGGTTGATGGCTGGGTCCTGCAACTGATCCTTTGCTTTACATTTTTCAATGTGTGTGTGTGTGTGTGTGGGGACACCTTTGTAAATACAGTTGATTACATGCTTGCCCATGTGTACGAGCTAGCAGGGAAGACCATATTACCTTAGCTAGGGCTACAAAACAGTGGCAGCGGCGGCCGGAGTCAAAGCAGTTGGCACGGCGGCCAAAACGTTTTTAAATAACATGGCCTACCTTTGATGATCTTAACTTGAAAACGAAGTCCATTCTCCTGTCCTTTCGGATGAATTGGTTGATGGCTGGGTCCTGCAACTGATCCTTTGCTTTACATTTTTCAATGTGTGTGTGTGTGTGTGTGTGTGTGTGTGTGTGTGGACACCTTTGTAAATACAGTTGATTACATGCTTGCCCATGTGTACGAGCTAGCAGGGAAGACCATATTACCTTAGCTAGGGCTACAAAACAGTGGCAGCGGCGGCCGGAATCAAAGCAGTTGGCACGGCGGCCAAAACGTTTTTAAATAACTTGGCCTACCTTTGATGATCTTGAATTGAAAACGAAGTCCAATCTCCTGTCCTTTCAAATGAATTGGTTGATGGCTGGGTCCTGCAACTGATCTTTTGCTTTACATTTTTCAGTGTGTGTGTGTGGACACCTTTGTAAATACAGTTGATTACATGCTTGCCCATGTGTACGAGCTAGCAGGGAAGACCATATTACCTTAGCTAGGGCTACAAAACAGTGGCAGCGGCGGCCGGAATCAAAGCAGTTGGCACGGCGGCCAAAACGTTTTTAAATAACATGGCCTACCTTTGATGATCTTGACTTGAAAACGAAGTCCATTCTCCTGTCCTTTCGGATGAATTGGTTGATGGCTGGGTCCTGCAACTGATCCTTTGCTTTACATTTTTCAGTGTGTGTGTGTGTGTGTGTGTGTGTGTGTGTGTGTGTGTGTGGACACCTTCGTAAATACAGTTGATTACATGCTGGCCCATGTGTAGGAGCTAGCAGCGAAGGCCATATTACCTTAGCTAGGGCTACAAAACAGTGGCAGCAGCGGCCGGAATCAAAGCAGTTGGCACGGCGGCCAAAACGTTTTTAAATAACATGGCCTACCTTTGATGATCTTGAATTGAAAACGAAGTCCATTCTCCTGTCCTTTCGGATGAATTGGTTGATGGCTGGGTCCTGCAACTGATCCTTTGCTTTACATTTTTCAATGTGTGTGTGTGTGTGTGGACACCTTTGTAAATACAGTTGATTACATGCTTGCCCATGTGTACGAGCTAGCAGGGAAGACCATATTACCTTAGCTAGGGCTACAAAACAGTGGCAGCGGCGGCCGGAATCAAAGCAGTTGGCACGGCGGCCAAAACGTTTTTAAATAACATGGCCTACCTTTGATGATCTTGACTTGAAAACGAAGTCCATTCTCCTGTCCTTTCGGATGAATTGGTTGATGGCTGGGTCCTGCAACTGATCCTTTGCTTTACATTTTTCAGTGTGTGTGTGTGTGTGTGTGTGTGTGTGTGTGTGGACACCTTCGTAAATACAGTTGATTACATGCTGGCCCATGTGTAGGAGCTAGCAGCGAAGGCCATATTACCTTAGCTAGGGCTACAAAACAGTGGCAGCAGCGGCCGGAATCAAAGCAGTTGGCACGGCGGCCAAAACGTTTTTAAATAACATGGCCTACCTTTGATGATCTTGACTTGAAAACGAAGTCCATTCTCCTGTCCTTTCGGATGAATTGGTTGATGGCTGGGTCCTGCAACTGATCCTTTGCTTTACATTTTTCAATGTGTGTGTGTGTGTGTGTGGACACCTTTGTAAATACAGTTGATTACATGCTTGCCCATGTGTACGAGCTAGCAGGGAAGACCATATTACCTTAGCTAGGGCTACAAAACAGTGGCAGCGGCGGCCGGAATCAAAGCAGTTGGCACGGCGGCCAAAACGTTTTTAAATAACATGGCCTACCTTTGATGATCTTGACTTGAAAACGAAGTCCATTCTCCTGTCCTTTCGGATGAATTGGTTGATGGCTGGGTCCTGCAACTGATCCTTTGCTTTACATTTTTCAGTGTGTGTGTGTGTGTGTGTGTGTGTGTGTGTGTGTGTGTGTGTGTGGACACCTTCGTAAATACAGTTGATTACATGCTGTCCCATGTGTAGGAGCTAGCAGCGAAGGCCATATTACCTTAGCTAGGGCTACAAAACAGTGGCAGCAGCGGCCGGAATCAAAGCAGTTGGCACGGCGGCCAAAACGTTTTTAAATAACATGGCCTACCTTTGATGATCTTGAATTGAAAACGAAGTCCATTCTCCTGTCCTTTCGGATGAATTGGTTGATGGCTGGGTCCTGCAACTGATCCTTTGCTTTACATTTTTCAATGTGTGTGTGTGTGTGTGGACACCTTTGTAAATACAGTTGATTACATGCTTGCCCATGTGTACGAGCTAGCAGGGAAGACCATATTACCTTAGCTAGGGCTACAAAACAGTGGCAGCGGCGGCCGGAATCAAAGCAGTTGGCACGGCGGCCAAAACGTTTTTAAATAACATGGCCTACCTTTGATGATCTTGACTTGAAAACGAAGTCCATTCTCCTGTCCTTTCGGATGAATTGGTTGATGGCTGGGTCCTGCAACTGATCCTTTGCTTTACATTTTTCAGTGTGTGTGTGTGTGTGTGCGTGTGTGTGTGTGTGTGGACACCTTCGTAAATACAGTTGATTACATGCTGGCCCATGTGTAGGAGCTAGCAGCGAAGGCCATATTACCTTAGCTAGGGCTACAAAACAGTGGCAGCAGCGGCCGGAATCAAAGCAGTTGGCACGGCGGCCAAAACGTTTTTAAATAACATGGCCTACCTTTGATGATCTTGACTTGAAAACGAAGTCCATTCTCCTGTCCTTTCGGATGAATTGGTTGATGGCTGGGTCCTGCAACTGATCCTTTGCTTTACATTTTTCAATGTGTGTGTGTGTGTGTGTGGACACCTTTGTAAATACAGTTGATTACATGCTTGCCCATGTGTACGAGCTAGCAGGGAAGACCATATTACCTTAGCTAGGGCTACAAAACAGTGGCAGCGGCGGCCGGAATCAAAGCAGTTGGCACGGCGGCCAAAACGTTTTTAAATAACATGGCCTACCTTTGATGATCTTGAATTGAAAACGAAGTCCATTCTCCTGTCCTTTCGGATGAATTGGTTGATGGCTGGGTCCTGCAACTGATCCTTTGCTTTACATTTTTCAGTGTGTGTGTGTGTGTGTGTGTGTGGAGACCTTCGTAAATACAGTTGATTACATGCTGGCCCATGTGTAGGAGCTAGCAGCGAAGGCCATATTACCTTAGCTAGGGCTACAAAACAGTGGCAGCAGCGGCCGGAATCAAAGCAGTTGGCACGGCGGCCAAAACGTTTTTAAATAACATGGCCTACCTTTGATGATCTTGAATTGAAAACGAAGTCCATTCTCCTGTCCTTTCGGATGAATTGGTTGATGGCTGGGTCCTGCAACTGATCCTTTGCTTTACATTTTTCAATGTGTGTGTGTGTGTGTGTGTGGACACCTTTGTAAATATAGTTGATTACATGCTTGCCCATGTGTACGAGCTAGAAGGGAAGACCATATTACCTTAGCTAGGGCTACAAAACAGTGGCAGCGGCGGCCGGAATCAAAGCAGTTGGCACGGCGGCCAAAACGTTTTTAAATAACTTGGCCTACCTTTGATGATCTTGAATTGAAAACGAAGTCCAATCTCCTGTCCTTTCAAATGAATTGGTTGATGGCTGGGTCCTGCAACTGATCTTTTGCTTTACATTTTTCAGTGTGTGTGTGTGTGTGTGTGTGTGTGTGGACACCTTCGTAAATACAGTTGATTACATGCTGGCCCATGTGTAGGAGCTAGCAGCGAAGGCCATATTACCTTAGCTAGGGCTACAAAACAGTGGCAGCAGCCGCCGGAATCAAAGCAGTTGGCACGGCGGCCAAAACGTTTTTAAATAACATGGCCTACCTTTGATGATCTTAACTTGAAAACGAAGTCCATTCTCCTGTCCTTTCGGATGAATTGGTTGATGGCTGGGTCCTGCAACTGATCCTTTGCTTTACATTTTTCAATGTGTGTGTGTGTGTGTGTGTGGACACCTTTGTAAATACAGTTGATTACATGCTTGCCCATGTGTACGAGCTAGCAGGGAAGACCATATTACCTTAGCTAGGGCTACAAAACAGTGGCAGCGGCGGCCGGAATCAAAGCAGTTGGCACGGCGGTCAAAACGTTTTTAAATAACATGGCCTACCTTTGATGATCTTGAATTGAAAACGAAGTCCATTCTCCTGTCCTTTCGGATGAATTGGTTGATGGCTGGGTCCTGCAACTGATCCTTTGCTTTACATTTTTCAATGTGTGTGTGTGTTTGTGGACACCTTTGTAAATACAGTTGATTACATGCTTGCCCATGTGTACGAGCTAGCAGGGAAGACCATATTACCTTAGCTAGGGCTACAAAACAGTGGCAGCGGCGGCCGGAATCAAAGCAGTTGGCACGGCGGCCAAAACGTTTTTAAATAACATGGCCTACCTTTGATGATCTTGACTTGAAAACGAAGTCCATTCTCCTGTCCTTTCGGATGAATTGGTTGATGGCTGGGTCCTGCAACTGATCCTTTGCTTTACATTTTTCAATGTGTGTGTGTGTGTGTGTGGACACCTTTGTAAATACAGTTGATTACATGCTTGCCCATGTGTACGAGCTAGCAGGGAAGACCATATTACCTTAGCCAGGGCTACAAAACAGTGGCAGCGGCGGTCGGAATCAAAGCAGTTGGCACGGCGGCCAAAACGTTTTTAAATAACTTGGCCTACCTTTGATGATCTTGACTTGAAAACGAAGTGCATTCTCCTGTCCTTTTGGATGAATTGGTTGGTTGATGGCTGGGTCCTGCAACTGATCCTTTGCTTTACATTTTTTTATGTGTGTGTGTGTGGACAGCTTCGTAAAATTGATTACATGCTGGCCCATGTGTACGAGCTAGCAGGCAAGACCATATTACCTTAGCAAACCGTGACTCTTAAACCTTGGCCCTCTGACCCCAATTATAAGGAAAATGGAACTCGTCAGTTTTGGCCAAGGCTAACCAACTGCAAAATAATTCTAGGCTTTCTAGAATGCCCATAGCAAACGCATTGAATCAAACGCTCAGAAAGCCTAAGTTTGCCTGAATGTAGCTAAGAACGAGAAATCTGGCACCGGAATTTTCAGGTCCACGTCCTTTTCTTAGCTCTATAACTAGTGACTACTAGCGAGATTTTAAAAACAAATATGCCAGTTACCAGGTAGACACTTACCCCTTAATGCCATCAAATGTTGGTTGCAATACACATTGAGAAAGTATGAAAATACTGGTTTATAGTTTTTGTTGCTTTGGCTACCTTTCATAGAAGGTCTGCACAACCGGGAGACATATTTTAAAAATCCTGTAAAGTGGAATTGAAAATGAGTTTTAAGTTGATTACACCACAGAAGAATGTGTTGTTAACTACCCATCCAAATAAAAAATAAATAAAAACAGACATGTTAAATTAGGCTTTGAAATCGTGAGAAAATCAGCAGTCTTCTCTGCTTGAGACTGGGGGGGGGGGGGTGTCGCTTGAAGGAGCTGAATCTCCGCCCCCTCGAATTTATTGAATTTAGCAACAACAGCAACACTAGCTAAATCAATTGCAGACACCAGAACAGACCTACCTGCAGTCTCTGTTTTAATTACTTTGTATTTGCATTGTACCAGCTGAGTAACAGAATGAACCGTTTGTGATCTGACATAAATAGGTCGCTGTGACGTAGGTCGGTCAGGTTTTGGCTCCGCCTATACAAAACCTCAGCTGAAAACGGAAGAGAAACTGTTCAACGGTAGGCCTATAACTCGACATTTCAGTGCGACAAAGTTTTCGCGCTTTGCACATGCACTTGAATATAATGTACTGAGAAGCAAATCATGGAATTTGCTGTACAGGATCTTTAAAGTGTGGAACGTTTAAAAAAACTAAAAGCACGCCCAAAAACGGGATTTGTGAGAAAACAAATAGAGGTACCTGAAATCTGACTTTGTATTAGTTTAACCCTTGTGTTATCTTCGGGTCATTCTGACCCATCAGTCATTGTGACCCACCGTTGTATTGCGACAACTTTACCGCATACAAAAACAAAGTGAAGCATTTTCTTTTAACCGGTGGGCTGTCTCAGACCCCCCACATTGCGAAGGTTAAAAGAAAATTATTTTTATTTGTTTTTGTATTGGGTAAAATTGGGTAAACACAACGATGGTTCGTTAAGAACCTTTGGGTCATGTGACCCGAAGACAGCACAAGGGTTAAGTTACGTTAGGCTACATACGGATTGGAAAGAAAAACGGAGCAAAACTGATAGGAAATTAGGACAGGCAATTTCATGTAGGAAAAAGGCCTACATTAAATTGTGTTGGTCGTTACGCACTATTTGAGCCAGCCCTTGCCGCACTATTTACGGTAATTGTTCATAATGACGTTGCGTTGGTACATTTAGCCTACAGATTGACCGGTCATTCTGCACAACACTATAACATCGGCTAGGCTAGGGCTACAAAATAGTAGGCCTAACGTTAGTAGTTGGCACGGCCGCCGAAACGTTTTTAAATGACATACCTTTGGTGATCTTTAATTGAAACGAAGTCCATTCTCCTGTCCTTTCGGATGAATTGGTTGATGGCTGGGTCATGCAATTGATTCTTTGCTTTTAATTTAAAATGTCCTCTTAAATGTCCAGTAATTTGTTATGTCCTCCTCACTAACAGGAACTTTACTCGCGGCTTCCATTGTGAAGTGAACTAACAAGCCAACGTTACTGGTTAGCTAGTTAATTGGCTGGTGATTCCCCACAGCGGGCGGAACTTTATATAAAGTTAGCGATAACAAATCCCACCCATTTAGAGGGGTCAATTTTACTGTCAATGGAAATTAGTCTTTCATTGAATTACTCTTGATTTTGCCCTCTGTAAATTCATAGCTGGACCACCAAACACAGAGCTGCATAGCATTTTCCTCCCAACAACGGAGGCAGCAAAATAATGACAAAAGGGGATTTTCATTTAACTCTTCACATTCCAACACAAACTGAATAGGCAGGATTGAAGGGTTTATTTCATAAACATTGTCTTTAGATTGTCAAATTATGAATTGATGAAATAAAATTAGAACATATTACTTTAAAATATTTTTTGAATATATTAGGCCCTCTCTGAGGGCCTAGAGGACCCTGACAGTTCCCCCCTGAGATTTGAGGCTTGGAACAAGTGGTTTGAGTGGGCGTCCAACACTGATAAGAAACAATCCAAACTTATGGTGATGGAAACATCATTGAAGCCCTCCCACTCCTGACTAATATCAGATTAATTGCCACTTATTTTGAATACTTAAAATAAGTGGCAAAATAAAAATACTAAATCTACCTCTGGAATTATTTTGGGGATAAGTGTTCATGTCACAATGAGAGCACGTTGCAGATCAGCCTGCTAACCGTTCATCAGCCCTCTGGTTGTCAACAGGACTAACTGTCAACAGATGGGGCCACCGCAGGAGAGGGTGGGCAGGGGGCTCAGACCCTGAACAGCTCCGTGTGAGACAGCGAGAGCAGTTCCATCTCCATCTGCACCACAAGATGGCTGACCACTCCAAGGCTTCCACCAATCAGAGCTCTCCCCAGAAAGGCTCGCTCCTCTCCACAGGAAAACCAAAGTGATCTTGATGAATACCCAGCCAACACTGACAGCAGACAGGCTACAAAAGATGTCAGGTGAAAGAGGTTAGGTTAGAGGAGGATGTTGATGAAATGTTTACAGTATTGGGAAGGAATCAGCCTTGAACGTTGAAAGAGTGGAGGAGAGATGGTAAAGGATGAGGCGGAACTACCATACCACAGAAGAAGACGTGGGCTCCACTTAAAATGGCCGGAATCTTCTCAGTCTGAATCAGCCTTCATGAGGGGTTGAAAGCGCATCAATATTAGATGAAAGGAGCATTTGAGTATCGAAGTGGAGGGTTTTTTCAAGGTGCCAGAGGTTTGCGTCTTTGTGATCCCCGGCGCTTCAGTCACGGACATTAATATCCTCCCATCTATACCATGTGTATAATTCAGTTATGTTATCCATCTTTCATTAGCACATCCTATATGATGCTCTGCCCTGAGGGTCCACCACCACCTGGGGCTGCTTCCGGAGGACTCCCACACATGCCTGGGGAGACACACACACACACATGCATACACACGGGCATACACACACATGCATACACACGTATATAGACACATATACCCACGCGCACACGCATGCACACACACAGGCTTCACATGTATAAATGAGACAGGACTTCCTCCTGTGTGCTAGCTCCAATGGACGTGTCAGTTCTACGATCTGGGTTTTGATGGTTAGAGGGGAAGATGGAAGCAGGGTGTGAAACCAGGGTCTCTACGTGTGGTTGGTCCTCCGACACCCTCATCTACTCATCTCTCCTTCGCTATCTGTTGCCAACAGACACTTGTGATGAATACCTGATTGGATGAATTTCAAATCAAGGTTAAACCTATGTGCCAGAGCTAAGCACCATCTCTTTGAATTAAATCTGAAGTGTAGCTTCAGTTGCAGTGGTAGCTATTGTGTTTGTTTAGTTTAGTTTGCTGTCAAGGTTTGGTTGTGTGTGATTTCCTTGCTAGGGTGATTAATACTCTGGTGATGCCTCAAATCTCTTCTGTTCCCCTCATCCTGTCTATCATCCCCTGCTTCGTTATTAGATTCAAATAAGGAAGGGGGAAGGGAGAGAATAGCGGATGGATTCTCGGAATATCCCACTGAGACTAGTTCTTCATTTCCGATGGTGTCCTAGAAACATAAATCTCATTATAATTTCGAACATCAAGACAAGATACTTCGGAGTAACACAAAATTATGAGTAAAGATAAAAAAGATTTTAAAAATAAACATATTGGGGAAAAAATGGCAAACAACTTGGATCTATACATATGCATAGGCTGTGCTCGACAAGATGCAAGGATGGGTTGTAAGGGGGGGGTAGATAAATAAATAACACCATGTGTGAGTGTTTAAAACTTTGCAAAAAAATAATTAACGTTATTTTTTTCTATCATAACTTGGGCCATAAGAAGTCTTCCCGTTTTCCAAAGAACTCATTAAATAAAATGTATTGAACTGGTTGCCTAAGACATAGCCTGAAAAATGAACCTCAGACACAATTGGATGAAAAAAGAAAACAGCACAAAATAAATAAATTGCAACTACTAACAACAAACACAAAGATTTTGTTCTGGTTTGAAGTGTCTGTAACAGACACAATGAGGTTTTAGAAACACAACGAAGCACATTGTCATCCATCGTATGCATCTAATGATTCTAATTAAAAGAGCCTCTTTCTGTTCCTCTTCTTTCTCCTCCACACCAGTCCTCAAAACTATGTTGGGTGTAATCTTTACATCCTATCCTAACGTCCTTCTTTATTCTTGAACAAAATCCTTATTTTCTAGCTGTCATGACTTTCATTTCAATTGTCCCAGCTAATTAATGAGCTGATGAGGGAGGGAGAGAAGGAAGGAAGAAAAGATGACATTTTACATCTCTTTATCCCCAGTCTCTCTCTGGAGCCCACAGAGCTAGGAGTGCAGAAGCAATCCTCAAATGAGAAGAAAAAAAAACTGGTGATGACAGGATTAATTGAGGGTGTGACTTGTTTGCAAATGGGAGTTGGGTCTTCTGGATTCAAACAGACAAATCTGAAAAGAAATATAGCTTTATAGCAAGTTCATATGTGAAACTGGAATATGTGGGATTTCAGGGTGTATGCAGTCTAGTCCTCTGCATCTAGTCCTCCCATCCACTCCCAAGGAAGATACAATTGGACTGAGACAGATGTGTGTTGAAACCTCCCTAACCATTTAAGTACGTCAGGTGACTTTAAATGACTTTACACGTTATTTATTTATTCAATCATAATAATGTATTTTCTTTTGGAGTAAAGGAATTCCATCAGTCCCAGAAACTCCCCAGGGCACACAGATGTTTCACAGACCATATGGTGCCTGAAATCACCCTCAAACACTCACTCTCTGTTCTGTCTCTATCTCTCTCTCTCCCTTTCTCTCTCTCTCTCTCTCTCTCTCTCTCTCTCTCTCTCTCTCTTTTTCTCTCTCTGTCTCTCTTTCTATCTCTTTCTCCCTGCCTCCCTCACACATCCACCCCCTCTAATTGTTGACATGGTAACAGAGGCAGGCACAAGGGTGGCTAAATGAGCCTTAACAAGAAGCATTCAGCGGGCCTCTCTAAGTCTGTTTACCTGTTACAAGGGCTGGAGTCAACACTGGATGACTGAGTGTCCTCTGGTTGTGGATGGTCAGCTATTTCTGGCGATATAATTCCCTACTGGGTCTCACATTCCTCCAGAACGTCAAACAGCCGTTTTGCGCTCCAATGCTTGGCTCCTTGGCGTCAGATCGTCTCGTGACCCCTGGTCTGAGATATTAGGGTCCCCGCTCTCCCACCATGCAGTTCCTCTGCTTCCCCACTCCACAGTGGTAGAAGGTCCACGTCTCTCACCATCCCTGCTATCTTTTTCAGAAGGTGCTTCCCTCGAGCCCCATCTGGACTCACTACTTCTCTGTTGACCTGTGAGGGCACAGACAGCAGCACTCTGCAAGACCAGGCTACATGTGACACCGGTGAGTGTGTGATGTTATTGTTGACTCTGCTGAGACTTGATTTTCTGATATAAAACATATATGATATACAGGATATTATATTATTATGAAAAATGTCATTATATTATATAAACATAATAGATTTATCTGTTCACAGAAATTTACAGGAGACGAAATCCTTACATTTTGTTCTGAAACTCTGTTTTATGAAACTTTATTGTGGGGCTCTGCTCAACCCAAACTACTGGCCCGTCTATCCCAACAAAGTTAACTTGGCTTTTCCCCCAGGTGGGTTACAAATGGAATAATGTGTATCCTGATCAATGGAGCTGAGCTGCTCGGTGTCCTTCCAGTGAGTGGTATCTGTGGGGTTTGGAGGAGATGAGATGGCTCGGAGGAGCAGACACTAATGAGCAGGTCACACCGCGCAGCATGGTGACGGTGTGGCCGTCTCTCTGAGACCTGGGTAGGGTTGTTGCAGTCTCTCATTCATTTGGCCGTGTGCTGTCGACCAGTCATTCATCTTCCTCTCTCTGCAGTCTTGATCTCTGTCTCGCTCTCTCACTCCCCACCCCACCTTCTCTCTTTGTCTCTCGACGTCTCTCTCTCTCCTTCCATCTCTCTCTCTCCCTCTGTCTTTCTCTCCCTCTCTTTCCCTCTCTCTCTTTCCCTCACTCCCTTTCTCTCCCTTCCGATTCTCTCACTCTCCCCGTGTCCCTCTCTGCTCTCTCCGTCTCTCTCTTTCTCCCACACCAACCAAGACACACGCACACGTTACCTCTCTCTAGCGTAATTGGAGAGACACTTTCCAGTTTCATCAGTGGGCAATTACATTCAGGCGAGGCCTGAGACGACTAGCACTCCTGCGGGTCCTGCAGATGAGAGCAGAGTGGGATCAAAGCCTTCCTGTTCGATAAATCACTCTGGGCATGCTCACACTCTACACTTGTTTGTTGACTGCCTGTCACCCGGTCCATTCTGTCACAGAGAGAACAGTAACACGGGTCCAGACTCAACTCCGACGAAGATCCCCGAGTTCTCTAATCACGATCAAAACTTCTGGATGGACGGTCCGACGTTGGTTTGTTTGTTCGTGTCAGATTTCTCCATTTCGGCGGCATCACACAAAGCTAATTGTGTTCATGGAGATCAATGATGAAGTGAGACGTCAACTCAGACCACCCAGCCGGTAATGTCTCAGTCCCGAACAGTCTCAGGTCTGTGGTGAGCATGAATCACATTCTCTATACCCTCCCCATCACTCTCTCTCTTCTCGTTTCTCTCTCTCTCTTCCCTCATCATTCCAGTGTTTTGAGAAAATACTAATTTACTTTACCAGTCTATGCATTGATAACTCACAGGTTGAACCATCAAACAAACTCAATAGCAAGACTTTCTCTAATGTGACAGTTTGAACACATTTCCCCTCAACTCATTGGTGTGTGCAGGAGTTGGTGAGGATAATATTCTATCAACATTTTCGTCAAACACTGTGTTGTGTGTCACACCAGTGTTTTTTTTTGCTGTTTTCTGCTGCCCCGCCTAAACTGTTGGTATATCTGCTTTGCCACAATGACCTCACATCCTGTTTGCACAGATTTGAGGTTTACAGAGGCGTCTCGTAAGTGTGCTTATACACAGAGACAAGCTGAAATGCTAAATGACATATTTAGTTACCTTTGTTTTACGAGTACTTGATCCAAAATGACACTGTACACAGGAACCCTGGGATAGTGAGAGAGTGGTGGTGGGGGAGACACACAGAGCGAGAGACAACAAGAGAGAAAGAGAGGGAGAGAGTTGGGATAAGAGAGAGAAAGAGAGATAGAGAAAGAGGGAGTGAGGTACTGTAGAGAGAGAGGGGGGGAGGCAGATAGCAAGAGAGAGGGAGACCCAGAGAGAGAGAGAGAGAGAGAGAGAGAGAGGTTTATCTTCCAGTTCCAGACTTCTCCACTAACAAGGCCACCATGTTCCTAATTTAGGTAAAAGAAAAGTCTCCCAACTCCACTCTCCTCTTCTCTCTCCTCTCTCCCTCCAACCCCTCTCAACTCTCTCCCTCCCCCACTCTCTCTCTTTCTGTCCCTTTCTCTTCTCTCCTTTTTAAGATAATGTTTTCTAGTGTGTGCTACCAGCCAGGCTTTAACCTTATTCCATATGCTCTCATGGCCTGAGGGGAGAAAGAAAATGGAGGATTCTGTCAAAGCTGCCCTCAGTGCTTGGAAGAGGCTTTCTCTTCCACCAAACGAACCCAAAACACAGCATCGGAGAAGCCATCACGCTGAGCTGGCCAGAGAAGTGAAGGATCACTCAGGGGGAACAAAATGCGGGAGACCATTACAGCCTGTTTACCTATCCGGAAGAGGACGAGAGGGGAAAACGAGGTCACTGTGAGAAGAAAACCTATCTCGTCTCTGAGTGCGACGAGAGCGGAGCGAGAAGGCACAAGCTAGAAAGAATAATTGTGTGTATCTGCTCAAGTGAGATGGAGAGCCTTTGCGTGGTTCTGTATCAACTGTATCATTACATGGTTTGCGATATTCTGCATTGTGTCGTTGACATGTATAAACTGCACACAAACACACTGACATGCACACGTACACACATGCCCACACATGCAGAAAAAAAGACACACACACACTCACACACGCGTGGGTACAGGATTAGAAACCTGTTTGTCTGAGTGCTGTTTACGCCATTCAACTGTCGGAGCATGGACAAGATCTCCGTAAAACAGATTATTGCATTAATGGCAAGTTCACTGGACATCAAGAGGGGAGTTTGAGAGGTTAGCTTGATTCGGGCGCTAACAAGCTCAGCTGATTGCTGGTAATGGTTGTAATGGTCGCCATGCATGGCCCACCCTGCTCTGCTGCCCCTGGGAGGCGGGTCAGAGACAAACCAAGCATGGATAACCACACGCCTTGCAAGCTGGAGTGGAAATGTCTGCTTGCTTGGAGCAGAGAACCAATGAGAGAGGATTCCCCTTCTCCCCCCCCCCATCCCACACACACTCACACACAAACACACTAACTCTTTCACACAAGCTTACCCAAACACACACACTCGGAGGATATTTGCATCTTTACAAGGATCTTGTTATCTGGGTTTCCTCTAGCACACACAGATGAAGATGATTCATCTAAATGCACACCAATTACACATGCATGGACACGCGTGCACAAACACACACGCACAGTTAGTCACACGTAGATACACACACACAAACAGAGGCAAGCTAACAGAAACGCACTGAGATCCCACTCAGTGGAAAGCATGTCCTGCAGGCCTGTGGACGGAGCTGTTAGTCATCGGCTGGGTCCAGGCCGACCACCACACACACTCCAGCAGGGACTTTTAACACCCTGCTCCCTGCTCCATGCCCTGCAGCTAACCACACAAACACACACACACAGAGACTCACATGCACACATTCACACTTCACACACACGTTCACAACTCTCTGACATGCACTTCTACACACATCATCCAACAAACAATCTACTCTGTCTGTCCTTGCTTACGTACACCAACTGTGGTCCACAACAGAAACTCTCTTTCTCTGTCTTGCTCTCCATCTCTCTCCATCTCTCTCCCTCTCTCTCTATCTCTCTCTATCTCTGTTGTCGGTATCACCAGCTGTCCTTTGCTCTTGCCAAGCTCAATAACATTAGGTGTTGGAGGAGGAGACCTAAACTTGGCCTGACCTTACCCAGATCTCCACAGCTGGCCTCAGGCTGTCTGGCTCTGGCTCTGCTGTCTCAATTCTCTCTCACGTCCGTGGCCTTGATGGGTTCACGAGATCACACGGACAAACCTAGCAACACGTAAATAGAGACATAGGTTACTGTTTCAGGTCGTTGCTGAGGTAAAATATGAAATCAACCTGAACTACCGGGCAAAATTTATTAGAATATTAGATGTTGTTATTTTACATTTAGATGATGGGCTTTAGATATAAATATTGGAACACTTTATTCATTAAATATATTCAATATTCTTTACGCTATATTAAATAGAAGGTCGTGAGTTGCTAGTGGAATACAGTTTATATATATATAAATACAGTTTTCCTTCTTTGCAAACTCTTCTTTTTGGTTACTTATTTACATCTTGTTTAGACGAGGCAAGCAGAGAGAGTCCTCTTGACCTCAGTACTTATCTTCTGACAGCCCTTCAACTAAAGTTTCACTCAACATGAGGTTGAGCAGAAGAGGGCAGAGATGGATGGCCATGCTTCTGGGGTTCTTGTATTGATTCTGTTTCCCTTTTAATAAAAACAAGCCTCGTCTAAACAAAATGCAAACAAATTACTAAAAAGAATAGTTTTCAACGACGGAAATACATGTTCCACCCCCACTCCGCGGCCTTTTTAATGAAACATAAAGAATGTTTATCGATTTTCAAAAGGAAACATGGCTGGAAATGACAACATGATGGTTTGAGGAGCAAGTGCTCTGTAAGCAGACAACTGTAGTCTCTTTGCTGAGCTCTCCAAGGTCTCTCGCCCCTCCTTACACAGAAGACCTCACTTAAGTTGATTGTTGTCGTTCATCCTGGTGGTTGCTTGATCTGAGAAGAAGACAAGCATTCAGGATCGTTGAATCAAACTATAGCTTTCACTTTTTTCTATTCATCATTCATCTGTACGCTCATTTTAATACACTGATACAGTAAGAACAAGCTATTTTATACAACATGGCCTAATACAAAACAACATGAAAACAAGCGATGACAAACAATATAAAGAAAGGTATCAACAATACATATTAATTTAAATCAGAAATTGAAAGTGAAAGTCTCAAAACAGTTACCAATAATGCTGTTAGGATTTGAGGAATACAGAAATTATATCCTGTACTTTATGTGTGTATAAACAGTATATTTACAACCCTACACCCAAAGTATTTTCCAGAGTAACACCATCCCTATCTTCTCTAGAAAGAGGTGCATCTTCCCTCATTCTAGATTGAGTTACAAGTCTCTCTCTCCCCCTCTCTCCCTCTCTCCTAGAAACAGCAACAGCTTCCCTCCCTTTTCTAGATAGATTTACAGCTTTCCTTTACACTCCAGAAAGAGTCACATCTCTCTCTCTCTCTTGTCCAGACAGATTTACAGCTTCCCTCTCTTCTCCGGAAAGCACTCCGGCACGCGTTCCCGGGCTTCCTCTCCTCATCTGCACGCCGGCCTCCGCGTCCGTCTCGTTTGTCAGCTAAATAGAACGGCGTCGGGGAGTGACAGCGCGGTCTGGGCCCCCAGAGTCGCCATCCATCAGCCCCGGCCGCTCCGCCACCACCAGGAGGAGACGGGGACGAGGCGCGGGGACGTTCTTGAGAGACCCGACACCTCTCCCTCCGTCCCCCGTCGAAATCACTCTCGCTAATGTTTCTATTAATTATCCCGCAGGGGTGACATTAAAAGTTAGCAGGACGCGCTGTTCGTTCTGGGCAAGTGCAGTAAGCTTATTAAAGAATCGAAGTGTATAAGCTTGAGTCATTCTTTTACTGATTCGGTACCCTTCCCCACTTACACACACGCCACACACACACACCAACCCACTCACACACATTAACCCTGAGGGGAAGGATGTGAGCAGTCATGACTAGAGTGGCCTAAAGCTTTTAAAGCTTTTATCTATGAGTGCCTCTAGCAACTGATACAGAAAACAGACACCTGGCAGAATGATGTCCTCGACCGAGAACAGCACAGGGGTGGAGGTATCCATGCAACACTGTGCGATGTGTTCTTGGAAAGGTTTATTGAAAATATGGCATGTCCTAATGAGCCAGGCATGGGTTTCACCTGCATTAGGACCTTTTGAAACGTTGCAAACTGGCGCCTTTTTAAGCCTGACCTATTTACTGTAGGCTGCACCCACGGCGTCTGTTCTAAAACAGAACAACAAATCGCGATCAGAAAGTAGAATTTCTTTGAATTTCATATTTCTTTGAAAATCCATGGGCTCCTTTTGCAAGTCTCAGTCCTGTGTGGTATTTTTAACCACGTGTGATTAAGCCTAACTGCCACCACGAGGAGAGCACTTTGGTGAGCTTCTCTTCTGCTGTATGTGTTGTCGACAGTTTGCAGGCCACAGAGAACGAGCTGGAAGAGAATGAGACAGAGCCTGGTGAGGACACGCTGTGGAGAGAGCCTGGAGCCCCAGGACTGGGAGGTGTGTCACGGGGGGGGGGGGGGGGGGGGGGGGGGAGGGAGAGAGAGAGAGATGGAGAGAGAGAGAGAAAGAGAGAGAGAGAGGGGGGGGGAATAGAGAAAGAGACAGAGACAGAGAGAGGGGGGATAGAGAGAAAGAAAGCATAGTGGGAACGAGGATGGGATACAATACAAAGGCAATGCAACAGGGAGAAGGAAAGTTAGAGAGGGGAACAAAAGAGGAGAGGGAGAGCTGGGGAGTGAGAGACAGAAAAAAGGAGAGATATAAAGAAAATGAACAAAGCAGAGAGAAATACAGAGAAAGTGAGAGAGAGAGAGAGAGAGAGAGAGAGAGAGAGAGAGAGAGAGAGAGAGGTGGGCTCCCATCTGGTCTCTGGACGTTTGAGGTTTCAAACCTCCCAGCTAGAGCCAAAGGTGGCTTTCAAACAGCAGAGCAGGTCTGTTTAAGCATTCAGACGACTTTCCCTCTCACCAGCACACACAATCTCTGATCCTCCACCCCAAGTGGTGCAAAAAAATTAATTAGTATGTAACCGTTTAAAACAGTATTAATATTCATTGAATTGGCATTTTGCACTAATGCAAATCACACCAGATGGAAAGTTCACTCCTGACTAAGGTTTTTTTATTTATTTTCTTTTTTTGAGTCTAATATTCAAAACCAGAGCAGAGTAAAAATAAATTGTGTTTCTTTGGAGGGGTTGGAGTTTCTCCTTTGAAACTTTTGTGAGAAGAGAGAGAGGAGAGAGAGGAGAAAGAGATGGAGGGGGGAGAAAGAGAGGAGAGAGAGAGGAGTGAGAGAGGAGTGAGAGAGGAGAGAGAGAGGAGTGAGAGAGGAGAGAGAGAGGAGAGAGAGAGAGAGAAAGGTTGTGTCTGTGTCAGTGAGCTCCCCCTTCGACCAATTATTACGGTCCAACTCACTTTCTGAGACGTCAGCGTAGCAGCCAGAACTGGCTTCTCTTACCTGTTAACCCAATTTCTCGTTCTTCCCCTTAACACTCTCAAAGTCCAGAATTTGCTGAGTCACGTGTTCCGACATCCACTCACCTGCCACAGGTTCAAATGTTTTTTAGACAATTTTTTTACCTGAATACAAAAAGAAATTAAATAAAATACATAGATTCACTTCCAGCAATGGTCTGGTTTGAAGGAGGGGGAGGTGGTTTGTGACACTCTTACCTGTCGCTGTGTTCTTCAACACAGTTTCTTCTTCTGTTCTTCAATTCGACTCTGTTTTTGTCGTGTGTTCTGCTTTGTCCTTGCAAGTCTCCTCTACATGTGGCAGATACTATCAGAGGATGACCTGTCAGTTCCCCCAGTGTTCCTGAGAGCGGCCTGACTGAGTTACGACTGCCTTGTTAGCATGTGAAAGCCTCCCCTTGAACAAGAAGCACCGCACAGCCATGCCATCTCGACCAGGTATCTCTCCGTCTCCACGTATAAAATCTGGATTCACATCTTGACGGCAGCCCACCTGGAACGTTCCAGTGGACCAAGCCGGCGCGGGCTCTCGTGTCGTCCGCGGCAGATAACCTTGAGGAGCGTATTCAGATCACGCCGCACGAACCCGCCTCCACCCCTCCCCCCTCCACCCCTCCCCCCTCCACGTCATGCTGCCTTGTCAAAACCGTTTCTTATTTCTCCCATCTGACCCACCCCTGGCTGTTGCGCAACATCAACACAATGAGACGAGAGCGAACGTACGCACAAGTTACTGTATGTCTGACCTTTCTTGGAGCGGAGAAGGTTATTCCGCACAATGCACGGCAGTTCCCTGTTTAATTGTTGTGATCGAGGCCTTGGAATCAATAGGCTTTTACAGTGATTCAATGCTGGATCCAGCTGAGGCAATGAAAAGGAGGCACCAAGAATGGTAGTTTTATATCTGGATGTGAAAAGATTAGATGGACGTTTCTTGTGTAAACATACTTGGAAACGTGGAAGAAGCCTGTCCTTGTCACATCCCGCCCCACTCCCTAGGTCATGTCTTGGTTCTTTCTGCGTGTGTGTACTCACCTCTCCTCTCATGTCAGTGTCTCCTACCCTGCCTGTGATTGACCTCCTCAGCCCTGATTGACGGCACCTGTTCTCAATCTAGCTCCAGTGTATTTAGCCCTTGTGTTTCAATCTTTCGTTGCTAGTTTGTCTTTGTACCTCGTGTCATTCCCTGCCTAGTCTTCTGAATCCAGTAAAACTTTTTTTTGTGACTATTCTGAGTCGTGCTTTTGAGTCCACTACCTATCGCCGTTACAGTCCTTGACTGCATGTTGACTGACGTGTGGTCTTGAGAGAGCTGGGATGAGGACCTGGGTGTGGATGGGTCCCTGGCTGACACAGAGAGCCATCTGTAGCCGTAGTCCTCTGGTCCTCAGAGGTCGGGCACCTAGGTGGCACGCTGCACCTACAGGCGTTAAGTCATCCTCAGCTGTCAGCACCTGCACCTGTGTCACCAGCGGCTGTTGAAGAGAGAGGGGGCCATCTGGAGGGGGGAGGGGCGCACCTTGTGCCCTCCTTGACCTCTGACCTGTGACCCCCCAGCACAGCAGGGTGGCGGGGGATGTCTCGAGGAGGTCGGGGGGTCGGGGCGAGGGGCTTCGACCGCTGGGAGGACAGGCATCATGAGGGCGCTGACTCCCAAAGAGACCGGCTGAAGGCGGAGCAGAGGAGCGGGCTGCGAGGTGGCAGAGGTGGGAAGCTGGAAGGGGGGAGAACAGAGAGAGACGGACGGAGGGAGGGAGGGAGGGAGGGAGGGAGGAAGGGAGGGAGGAGAGAAGAGAAAGAGGGAGAAAACGAGAGAGGCTGCGCGAGCCCGGCGAAGGCAGGCGGGAGCAGGACGGTGGCCTGTGGAGAGGGCAGTGGTTCAGCATTCTCCAGTCCCGCCGTCAGGCTTTCTGATGACCACCGGTTAAGAGTGGACACAGCAGGACACAGGGAAGGTGCTGGGAGAGCCAAAGCCCGCATGCGGGGAGGGACACACACACACACACAACTTCACACAAAAATACACTACACACGCACACACACACGCATCGTAAACAAAACAAGGCGAGGGAGTGTTGAACACTGTGCACACAGCATGGACGGAGGGACGGAGGAAGAGCTGCAGAAGGGATGACCGACCAAGGCGGTGGGGTGGGGTTGATGGTAGCCACTACGCAGGTAGAGAGGGATGGAGGGATGGATGGAGGAAGAAGGGATAGATAAAGTATGTCAGCAGAAGGCTCATGGCGAGAGCACAGTGGGAAGTGTGGCGTCGAACGGAGACACCTCGTACCAGGAGTCCTCTGGCTAGCTGCACGCCAGCCCTGCTCACATCAACCCCTGGTAATTGCTTTGCATCTCATGCATCTCATTGACAACAAATGCCCACACACTACACCCCTCTCCCACACATGCAGAGAATGCAATCTCTCTCTCTCTCTCTCTCTCTCTCTCTCTCTCTCTCTCTCTCTCTCTCTCTCTCTCTCTCTCTCTCTCTCTCTCTCTCTCTCTCTCTCTCTCTCTCTCTCATAGACTCACTAACACGCAGAAGCATTGGCATACTCTGACAAAAATGCTTTCACACACACACACATAACACCCACATCCCTAGACCCCTCAACACATCACCTCACACCTAATTAACTCTGAGAGCCCCCCAGTCATGACTGCACACTGTATAATACCAACCATTCCTCTACACACCCAACACACACACACATCATCCATCTGTCCATCACTCCCAGCAGATGACAGCCAGCGCAGGATTCACAGGTAGATCAGCATGAACTTTCACCTTGTAAATCTACCATTCGTTGCCAGGGGTCACAAGAGCAACAACTAACCACAGTTCCTCTTGTTCTCTGTCTCTGTCTCTCTCTTATCTCTCTATCTGCCTCTCTTTCTTCATGCATATGTGTGTGGGGGGGGGTATAGAGGGGGCAGGTGTTCTGGTGAGAGGGAGGGGGAGGGAGCCAGCCCCCCAGGGGAGGGAAGGAGCGATGGACGAGAGGACATGAGAACAGCGGCATTTAAAAGTGTGAGAGAGAGAGAGGGAAGTGAAACGGGAGGAAGGGAAGAAGAGGAGTAGAGGAGGGGGAGGGGGAGGGGGAGTGGGTGAGGAAGGATCAGGAGAGGGTTTGCCCCCCGGGGAGAGAAGAGAGATGTTTGGTGCGCGCCACTGAGGTGGAAATGTGCAGACGAATGCCGATGGCTCTAACAGTTCAGGGTGGCGAAGTACCCCCCCTTCCCTCAAACCCCCCCACCCCACTATCGCCATCGCCATGGAGATGCGCTGTGCTGTTTGTTGACAGCCTGCGATGTCTGTGTTGCAGCTGGGCGCTGAGGGGGTAAGACAGCACAGCAGCAGAGACACGGGAGGGAGGGGGGAAGGGGGGGGGGGGGAGGGAGCGGGTGGAGAGAGGGATAAGGGGAGGGAAGGATGAAGAGAAGGGGGAATGGTGGAGTAGAGGGAAGAAGGTATGAAAGGATGGATGGCAGGATGAAGGACTGAAAAGAAGGAGGAAAGGGAAGAGTGATGATACCAGACCCAGATTAACGGATAGGTCTGCCAGCGCCTCGGGTGTCTTGGCCTGACGGGGTCAGGAAGGGGAAAGGTCAAAGGTCAAGGAGATGGAAATGAAGGCCTTCTAATGTATCAGTTGTACAATGTATGTGGTCCTCTCTGTGTGTGTGTCTCTGTGTGTCTCTGTGTGTGTGGTTGTCTCTGTGTGTGTATGTGTGTCTGTGTGCTGCATGCAGATGTGTCAGTGTGTGTGTGTGTGTGTGTGCACGTGTGTCACAGTGGGCTCATTTGCATGTTCAGTGAGCACACCTGATCATTTGGGTGTCTCCCCCTTCCCTCCCCCCCAGCCCCACTCAAACCCCCACAGAGCTCAGCTTCCTCTCCAGTCAAGTGGTCGCTTGTCTAAACAGCGGTTTAATTTGGGACTGAGCAGCAGAGCCCTTCAGGGCTGCAGGGAGGAGCCCGCAGCTGAGAGGGAAGGCGGGGAGGCAGGGGAGGCAGGGGAGGGGAGTTGGGGAGGGGAGAAGAGACAGGGGAGGGGAGGTTGGGTAGGGGAGGCGGGGGAAGCTGCGAGGCTACGTGGCCGCTGGGGCCGTCACAGCCCAACACCTGGACCCACGCCTTCCCCTGCACCCACGCTCAGGAGACTGGCTGCCAGGAGGGGGAGAGGGGCAGGGGGGAGAGGGGCTGACAGCTGAGGAGATGGGTAACACACAAACACAAGTCATTCACAAATGCATTAAATGTGCAAACCCACACATGCTGTCAAAGATGTCACACACATAAAAACAAAGAAGCACACATACACACACACGGAGGTGGGTATGTGGGGGGTCATTTAGCTTGGCTGTGGAGGCTCATGAGTTGTCGTCATTACATTCTAATTCCTGGCCTGTCAGTTTCTATTAGACACACAGAGCGTGTGGCCCAAAGGTTATTGATTAGGTCTTAATCTACAAACAAATATATTACCTGGGCTTTTCTGCTTTCACAGGCAGCAATGTTACAGCAAGGACACAGCTAGCCTGTCTGATGGATGATAATACACTGTGGTAACCTAAGAGCTGAGCTGAGGGGAAAACACACACATCTACTAACACACACACACACACACATTAACACATGCACACAAACAACATCCTCTAGATGATTGCTTTCTTGTCAGTGGTGTCTGGGCTCCAATTAAGCAGTACAGTGTGTGTGTGTGTGTGTGTGTGTGTGTGTGTGTGTGTGTGTGTGTTTGTGTGTTTGTGTGTGTGTGTGTGTGTGTATCCATCCAACCTGTTCAACCTAAACACAGTCCATCAGCTCACCAACAGCAGTATTTCAGCTCTGGTTTTGCATCCACACACAGCCACATCATTTGTTGCAGTTACTTGTTAGTCCTGCTCTCGGCCGCTAAGAAGATACTTATCTAAGTTTGCCAAGAAGTGCTAACCACCTTCTGTAGTGCAGATTCTCTGGTTCCCATCCACTCGCCTGCCTGCCTGCCTGCCTGGTGGCGCCTGCCTGCTGGTGGGGCCTGCCCTGAATGCCCAGGCCTTCTGCCTGCTTACTATGTCCTGTCTGCCGTGCTTGCCTGTTACCTTACCCTGCCCTTTCATTACATACCCCCGATCCTCAAGCTGCTTGTCTTGCCTTGTGTCGTGTGCTTCGGTCCACCAGGGGGGGAGGGGAGGAGAGGAGATTAAATCTGGAGTAGGATCGAGCAGTAGCCAGTCACCGGCCAATTACACTGCTACTACAATGCATCTGTTAAATACTCTCTCTCTTTCTCTCTCTCAATTATACATTCACCCCCCTTTTCTCCGCTCTCCTCCTAACCCTGACCTCTCTCTCTGTCTCCCTCTCTCTCTTTCCCTCCCTCTCTCTCTCTGTCTCCCTCTCTCTCTCTCTCTCTCTCTCTCCCTCCCTCTCTCTCAGTGTCTCTCACTCCATCCAGATCTGTCCTCTAACTCTCTGTGTCTTGTCAGCAGCAGCAGATCCCTGGGAGTGATACCCATTCATGGCTGCAGGTTTTATCTTGGTGTGCTACAACAGGCAGATAAGAGCCGGCCCAACAGCGATGACTGCAGCACCTGCCGAACTGAAAGGTGCTATACTGCCACCCAGTGGTTGGGACAGAAAATGTCACTTAAACACACAGTTTATACTATTTAAAACATGTGCAGTATCTTTATTTATATATGTGCTCCATCAATAAATACATACTCGAAAAATATTAACATCTATATGTATACATATATACATATGTATACTATATAAATTAAATGTCTTTGATTCCACTGCAGGTGGAGAGTTTCATATGAAGATCATGAATGATCCCTCAGTAACTGGCTCCTATCACTGATGGACCAATCAAAGAGACACTCTTGTCACTGATGGACCAATCAAAGAGATACTCCTGTCACTGATGGACCAATCAAAGAGATACTCCTGTCACTGATGGACCAATCAAAGAGATACTCCTGTCACTGGTGGACCAATCAAAGAGACACTCCTATCATTGACTGACCAATCACAGAGGCCCATCGGCTGTGTGAGGTGTGGGAGCCTCCCCTCTCTCTCTCTCTCTCTCTCTCTCTCTCTCTCTCTCTCTCTCTCTCTCTCTCTCTCTCCAACACACACACACTTGTCATCCTGGAACAATGGATTCCCCTCAAGGTGACCTTAATCAGACGACGGCAAATGTTTGTAATCAGGATGCTTTGTGTGTGGGAGTCAGGTGGCTGAGCGGTGAGGGAGTCGGGCTAGTAATCTGAAGGTTGCCAGTTCGATTCCCAGCCGTGCCAAATGCATTGTGTCCTTGGGCAATGTCGGGGAATGTCCCTGTACTTACTGTAAGTCGCTCTGGATAAGAGCGTCTGCTAAATGACTAAATGTAAATGTGTGCATGTGTTTATTGTGCGTGTGTGTGTTTCTGCATACGTGTGTGTGTGTATGCATGTGTCAGAAACTGTGCGTGTTTATGCTCATGCATGTGTGTCTGCATATGTGTGTGTATTAATGTGTGTGTATACGTGTGTGTATACGTGTGTGTCAGAAACGGTGTGTGTTTATGCTCATGCATGTGTGTCTGCATATGTGTGTGTATTAATGTGTGTGTCTGCATGTGTGTATACATGTCTGTGTGTGTGTGTCTGCTCATGCATGCGTGTGTGTGTGTCTGCACACACACGTGTGTGTGTGTGTGTGTGTGATCCATGCTGTTCTTTGCCTCATGGTGCAGTCTGCAGGTTCTGCTCTGGGGGCTGCTAAGTGAGACGGATGGTGGGCCATTCTAACAGCCCGGTGAGTCTGAGACTGGCCACGGCCAATCAAGACAGAACGAGACAACCAGTCAGACAGGGAGGGTGACTAAAAGTGTGTGTGTGTGCGTGTGTGTTTGGGTGGGAAGGGGGGGAAGGGGGGGGGGGGGGAGTCTGTGTGTGAGTGTTTGTGAGTGTGTGTGTGTGTGTGTGTGTTTGTGAGTGTGCGTGTGTGTGTGTGTGTGTGTGTGTGGTGGAGTGGGCCACAGCCGGCTGGCAGAGGCGGGGTTGGGTGCAGAGAGGAGGAGGGGGGGAGCGGGAGGAGGGAGAGATGGAGACTAATAAGAGCCTGGGTTTGACCAGGAATAATGGAGCAGGTGGCCGGGACATCTGGATCAGGAGAGGGGACTTCTATCAGACCTCCAGCACCATCCGCTCACCTTGCCAGTCAATTAGCAAAGTAGGAAACTATACTGGGGGTAAACGATGCTGACAATCATGCCAGAAAGTCTGTGTGTGGGCGTGTTTGTCTGTGTGTGTCTCTGTGCGTGTACATGTGTAGATGTGTGTGTGTTTATGTGTCTGTGAGTCTGTCTGTGTGTCCGTGTGTGTGTGTATGCATTTGTGTGATGATAAGATCATGGATTGATCATGCGTCGCTGACACGGGAGTGGAGAGTGTTCCTGGTGATGCTGTAAGTGCTTTGACCTTGGAGCCCTTCACTACCAGAGGTCTAGGGGCCGACAGGCAGACAGACAAGCAGAGACTATGACAGCTACTGAGCACACCTCCCCAGAGACAAAACAGCCTTTTATACAGATCCTGCACCCATCATCTCTCCATCTCTCCTTCCTTCCTTCCATCTCTCCATCTTTCTATTCCTTTTATCCTTTTCTTTTTTCATCCTTTTCTTTTTGGTTTCTTGAACTCGGTTCCACTCAGTCCTTCCCTCGCACTACCCCCTCCACCTCCTCCATCTCCACTACCTCCTCCTCCTCTTCCTCCTCTTCCTCCTCCCTCCATCTCTGTCTGTCTTAACAGCAGGCTCTGCACCCTAACGTCACAAACAGGTAATAAAGACACCGTCAAAAGGACACAGGGGGATCCACATGCCGGCATCGTAACTCTTGGGTGGGGGGGGGCGAGGAGGGGGCGAGCGGGGGGGGGGGGGGGGGGGGACGGGGGGTATACATCAGCCGGGAGAAGCCTGCAGGGACTTTAATGGGCCAGACGCGGGAGTTAGTGAGTTAGAGCCATCACACACACACCCTCACGGGGACTCAGGCAGTGTGTAGGGACGCTCACAGACACACACGCGCACACACACATACACTTAGATATAAAGTGAGACAAACAAACACATTGGGAGGAACAGAGACAGACAGCCGAGAAGGGGATCAGACCTGGCTGACAGTGTAAAAGATGAACAAGCACACGCACAGATGGGGACACACACCTTCTAAGAGGCAACACACACACTTGGTTGATTACCCCTCCTGATGATGGACAGCCAAAAGAGAGACAGACAGAGAGGGGGGGAGAGGGGGAGACAGAGTGTGTGTGTGTGTGTGTGTGTGTGTGTAGGCACTGCGAGTCATCAGGCAAGGTTACTTGGATTCAGAAAGCATCTTAAAGCCCCCAGCTCCACGCTCGGTATGCCAGACACATCTGATGGGGTGGGGTGCATCTTTAATTCCCCTGACTGTCCTCTCCCTCTCCCTCTCCCTCTCCCTCTCTCTGTAGAGAGAGGGGGAGGGGGTAGAGAGAGATCTACACACACCAGACTTTGACCTCTCATCATGACCTTGTGCACACACACACACACACACACACAGTTCACTAATGTCAGTCACACACACTTACATGCACACAATCACTAATGTTAGTCACACACACGCACCACGTTCACTAATCTCAGACATACACACACACACACACACACACTCCAGCTCGCTTCGACCTAATCATCCAAATAAACTCATTTAGTCTCTGCTGTAGTCCACTGTGCCCCACTACACAAGTTCTAATGTGTCTGTTTTAATCTCTCATATCGAAGTTCCACTGCGTCGCATAAATGACTTTTGCACAAGTATCCTGTATGTGTGTTTTACGTGCCGGAGGACGACGTGAGAGGATGACAGTGGGACCTCCTCTCCCCGTTCTGTGACGAGTCTGAAGGATTCTACAGATGAGCTCTGGGTTTATGGGTCTTTCTAATGGGAGGGGATATTCTCCTGTTTAAGGCAGGTCATTTTGACCTTTCCCTTCCTCTGCCCTCCCTCCCTCTGTGCCCTCCTCCCTTCCTCAGTTCCTCTCTCTATCCCTCCATCTCTCCCCCATCCCTCTCTTCTCTTCGCCCCTCCCTCTTCCACCCTTCCTCTGTAATTCCGGCTGAAGAAAGCCAACAAAGAAAGCCAAGATCAGCGTGTCAGCTGTGTGTGTGTGTGTGTGTGTGTGTGTGTGTGTGTGTGTGTACAATGTGTGTGTTTGAGTACTGTAGGTATGTGTGTGTACTTCATGTGGGTAAACTATGTATGTGTGTGTGTTTGTGTACTGTGCACGTGTGTATGTTTGTGTACGACGTATGTGTGTGTGTGTGTGTGAATGTGTGTGTGTTTGTGTCCTGGTGTCCTGTCCGCTCCTCTTGGTTGGGAGCAGCACAGCTATCTGTCAGAGACAAAGCGTGTGTCGTCTCCTATCCCAGAATCCATCTCTTGTTAGATCCACCTGTGAAGGCCGGAGGGACAGCAGCTTTATTACCCAGACAGAACAGTGTCTGTGTCTGATCACACCGCTGGGCAGCCAGCATGCTGGAAATAACATCAAAGCCCTGACATACACACGCATGTAGACCACACATGCATGCACACACAGTATCTCTCTCTGATAAACACTGTTTCCATCTCTCCCTTTCTCTCTCTCTCTCTCCCTCTCTCTTCCCGCCTGATTCAAACAGGGTACTGCGGCACTTTGGTGCTGTCTGAGTGACAACACTCTGTGTATATTTCTTCTCTCTCACTTAGTTTCTCACTCCATTCTTTTCCTTTTGCTTTCTGTGCTATACCACTCTTACACACACACACACACACACACACACACAGAGAAAGAGTTCTGGTCTCATTAGGAGCTGGTTGTATCCATCTCTTGCCTCAGTGCCTGGGGGGTGTTTAGTGTGAAGGTCCTGTCAGAATAAGGAAGGTGTCACAGCTCCCCTACAGGTATCATCCGTACTGCCTGTCCACCTCCCCACCACCCCAAACCCCTCCACCACTAAACCAACCGCACAGAGAGAGAGAGAGGAACAAGGAGAGAGAGGTTTGGAGGGGAGAGGGAAAGACAGAGAGGAAGAGAGGATATAGAGTGAGGTGCGAGGCTGAGAGAAGAGAGAGAGAGAGGAGAGAGAGAGAGAGAGAGAGAGAGAGAGAGAGAGAGAGGAGAGAGAGGAGAGAGAGAGAGAGAGAGAGAGAGAGAGAAAGAGACTACTTACTATGTTACTGTTATTTTGCCATATTATTACTGTTAGACTTCCTGTAAAATGTTATGATATATATGTTACAATGTCCATTCAATATGGACTGCTTTGGCAATACTGCTCAACCCGAACTGTCATGCCAATAAAGCATTCTGAACTGAACTGAGAGAGAGAGAGAGAGAGAGAGAGAGAGAGAGAGAGAGAGAGAGAGAGAGAGAGAGAGAGAGAGAGAGAGAGAGTTAAGAGGTGGAGAGGGAGAGGGAGAGGGAGAGAGTGTGTTTCCGAGTGTATGTGTGTGTGTGTTTGGCTGTGTGTGTTTATGTGTGTTGCACATCTATGTCGTTCGGTTGTTTGTTCTTTACAACCAGCTGAGCGAAGATGAACAGGCTCTGCTCTGGCCTGGAGGGTCAAACAGTCCCCCTTCACATCCAGACATCCTCCATACTTACTGTCCCTCTCTCCAGCTGCATGAGTCTGTGTGTTCCCCCCTTCCGCTCAGCTCTCTGCTTGGTCCTCATCTCCCTCCTTTTCTGCTCTCACTCTCTATATATCTATCCATTCATCCATCCATCTCCCTCTCTTTCTCCCTCTCCACCTCCCTCCCTTTCTCTCTCTCTATAAACAGGTCAGTATATGCAGCAAACCAGTATCTGCACCATGAGACGCTGGTCATGGCACTCAACACAGGTGTCTGTGATTATTTATGACTCTTACACAAGGGCAAAAAACATTGTGTACGTGCGTGCGATGGGTCTGTGTGTGTGTGTTTGTGTGTGAGCTGTCAGAGGAGAGATAAGAATGCGTGCTGACAGGAGTACATACAGAGTACAGGGGCTGATGTGAAATCACCTCGTTCTATACCACTGTGACAGTTTCTCTCCAGATCTGCTTTGACAGAGCTCAACATTTATTCTGCTTTTCCTTCCACTCTCATCTATCTGAACTTTGATCTGTGTTTGTTGGTTCCTTCATCCCCTTCAGCAGCTTTGCTGGACAACCACCTGTCTGTCTGTCCGTCTGTGTCTGTGTCTGTGTCTGTCTGTCTGTCTGTCGATCTGTCTGTCCATCTGTGTCTGTCTGTCTGTCTGTCCGTCTGTGTCTGTCCGTCTGTCTGTCTGTCTGTCTGTCTGACTGTCCGTCTGTGTCTGTCTGTCCTGGCTCACTGCCAGACCCTCACTGAAACAGTGTGCCTGAAACAAAACACGATTGGAACAAATCTTTTCATGTCCAAGTCCTCAGGAAGACTGAGTTCAACTAGGAATCTGTGTGTAGCACTTTACAGTCCAACCCAAGAAATAAACCTGTGTCTGTGTGTGCATGAGCCTGTGTGTGTGAGGATGATCTAAGCAGACATGTAGCTGGCACAGAGCACCTGCACGTAAACCCAGCCTGGAACCCTGTTAGCAGCACACACACCGAAGAGGACCCCTCCAATCGATGGAAACTTCATTACTGCCGAGCTTAGCTAGTAATCTTCCCCGTCACAGCTGGGAGAGACACACACTCTACCTCTGCACCTGGTCCTAATGATCTCCCTCCGCAGAGAGGTGCCGCACACACACATACACACACACACACACACACATACACAGATGCACACACAGCAAACAGAAACGCACACACAGCAAACAGCAACAAAGCAATAAACACACACAAACACCATTTGCCGAGGCGTACGTACACCCACAATAACCCAAAACACACATTCAATCACACACACAAACACACACACACTCAGACAGTCATTTCCTGAGAGATGAGTGTTCAGAGGATACAAGAAACGACAACAAGAGAAAGTAGAGCTGGAGGAGAGAGAGGGAGAGAGAGAAAGAGAGGGAGAGAGAAAGACATTGAGAGAAAGAAAGAGAGACACAGAGAGAAATATAATGGGAGAGAAAGACAGATTATGAGAGAATGAGAAAGAAAAAGTAAGAGAGAAAGAGAGACACAGAGAGAGAAGGAGAGAAAGAGGGAGAGAGACAGAGAGACACAGAGAGAAAGAGAAAGAGAAAGAGAGAGGGTCTTTACAGCTTTCATGGTTTCATATTTCTCATATTTATCGATTAAGTTGCCTATTTATGAAGCAAAACTGAACATGACCGGATTGCCCCAGGGCTCTTCTCCACACATCCAGCAGAGGGCAGTGAACACATCTCACGCCAGGACGACGGCAAAAAATCAAGTTATTCCCTTTTAAAGATGCTCCACACAGCAGCCTGTATGTGCTACAGTTTCAAACACAGGTCTATCCCTGTTGGTACCGGAAACATGCTGTTGTTGTGAAGCGTTCCTCTTGGTCTCACGGTACAGTAGATGCCTGGGAATCGATCCCTGCTGCTTTTAGATGTCGAAGACTGAGGTTTTATCCTCAAAGTTCTCCTTGCGCCTGTGTGCTGCAGCTCTCTGGCTGAGCATCATGAGGGGATGGGTGGCAGGGAGACGGGGAGAGAGAGGGCGAGAGAGAAGAGACAGTAAGAGAGAGAACACAAAGAGAGAGTGAGAGAGATGGATGTCGAGGGGAAAAAGAGGAGAGAAAGAGAGAGATATGGAAGATGAGACAGGGAGGGAGAGCTCTGAGAGGCAGAGAGAGGGAGCTGACGGGGGGGGGGGAAGGAAATTGCCTCCACAGTTATCGAGAGTCCATTCAACCTCTGTGATAATCAGATATGTGTTTTGGCGCAGCATGGTACAGAGCATGGAGAAGGAGGGAAAGAGAGACACACACACAAACACACTCAAAGAGAGAGACAGAGAGAGAGAGAGAGAGAGAGAGAGAGAGAGAGAGAGAGAGGCAGAGAGAGATAGATGGTTTTAAGACCACGTTTTCAAAACAGCGTTTCCTACAGGCGTGTCTTGTCTTCCCGTCTGTGTCTCCCTTCACTCTCATCGCTACATTCAGGCATTGGTTTCTGTGTTTGTTAGTCAACTTGGTTCTGCGGTTGTTTAGTTTCTGAAGGCTATTCTGTGTCACTTGGGTTTTGATATTTGGAATAGGTAAGCTGACCATGGGCCTGCACCACCGTGGAGCAAACCTTTGTTACACCCAGGGTAAGGAACGGGTCCCATCTCATGTGTTAGGTATAGGGATGTTTATGGTTCGGTAGTTAGGACACTCTTGAATGGACATAGAGACATAGAGACAGACAGACAGAGAGGAGTGAGGGTGAGAGCGAGACTGGCCCGGTTATCAGGCAGAATCCCTCTCCAAACAGTGTGGAGGTAGTAGCAGCAGAGAGGCCGGAGGAATGAGATGAGCAGCGCGAACAGACGACTGAGACGTAACCTCATTTTCACATGATCTATATGCTAATGCCACAGCCTATCTGCTCCCTGTCACCAGACACAGCACCACACACTACAGCAGCCCGGGGACTGCCCAGTCCACCTGGGGTTTGTCTCATGATGTGCAGATAAATGCGTGGATACACAGACCTATTATGGGGTGTACCATAAGTGGTCAAGCGAACGTCCCTTTTTCACGTGTTGCGCAGTGACAACATGTTTTTCCATGTTGACCAACAGAGGGCGACATGCAACAAATATAATCAGGAGCCATTGGAGACAACAACTTCCAGCCAGCCATCTGTATGGTGTTGACAGGTCACTGCTTTCATAGATTTACTCAATATTCACTCTCAATAGTCTTTCTCACAAATCATCTCGTACTGGCTTTAAGACCCTTCGACAGAGATGCCAGACAGCCAGTCACACATAGTAAATACAATCCATGTTCTGTGAGAGATTAAACAGGGTAGGATCTGACATGAAAATAGGAATTTGAACAATTCACGCTTTAGGTATTCCTCTCAATTGCAATCTCTCTCACTCTCAATGTCTCTCACTCTCAATCTCTCTCTCTCTCAATGTGTTTCCTTCCCTCCTCCACCATAGCTCCTAAACAAGCAGTCTTCTCGCTCTGCAGACACAGTTGGGAGTTGGTTTCCTGCTATGAACCGAGCTTAGCGCTTTAATCAACACATCAGCCCAAGGCTAACGGGACATCTGGATGGAAATCTGGATTGAGATTACACCAGCCTCATCTCACACGTGTGTGTGTGAGTGTGTGTGTTAGTGACAAATGATGCAATTGGTCACAAAATAATGCTGCTTCCTCCTGTTTCTCTCTCACGTTTATATAACTTTCTATTGTACATACACCGACACACACACACAACAACCCCCCATCCCGCCCTCACCCCCCAACTCCTCCCCTCCCTCCTTGGAAGTCACGCCCCCCCCCCCCCCCGCCCCCCTCTGAGAAACAGGTTTAAACAGTTTACGGTTTGAAAGAGTACTCAGGAAAGGTGGCATTGTCTGCAAGATGACAACTCTTTTATTCGGAGAAGGAATGCAAAGCATGCGACTGCAGAGCCTCCTGGTCCAGCCCCTGCCTCTGTCTCCTGTCTCTCACCAAAAAACTAGTTCTCACTCAGCTTCTGTGTGAAAGGATTTGCATCTCTTGACTTGTCAAGCAAAGCGAAAAGTACAGTGAGGGTGTGTGTGTGCCCACCCTATACAGTACACTTGAACAGCCAGCTCTTCTGGCATCTACAGTGTAACAGTACACTCACAAAGCTCACAGAAGGAAGCACACCTTGAGCTGTCTCCACTCCTATCACAGGACTGCAAGTTGAAACAAGGTGTCCCCAAACACTGAGGTGACAGCATAGATGAAGTGAACCTCTCTGGTACAAGTCTGTAGCCCGTCCCTTCCACTTTCCAGGCATTTCTGTGGAATTATGGCTGAATCCGGCGGTTTACGCAAACACCTTGTTTTACAGCAAGCGCCTTGGCATCGTTTTGGACAGGTCTTTCGACATAAGTTGAAGCCTTTATCCAACCCTCCTTAGTCAACCCCCTGTTCCTCTACTGCTCCTCCCAAAAGGTTATCAGAACGATTACACACTATTTATTATTCAGTTCAGTGGAGACTCGGAATGCAGAAAGTTAAAATTATTATAATTTCAATTTTTGTTCTTGGGACACTCAACCCTCCTTACTTTCTACTTTTAACATGATCCACAGGGAGAGGAGTAATTGCCTGTCAGATTCATTCCATGCAAGACAAGCTTTATGAATTCATCCTGTCGTGAGCTGTGTAGTGTTGAACCTACACTGTTGGCAGTCAGAGGAGAAACATCCACATCAAATTCCTACTTCTTCAAGTTGAACTCTGACCTCTTCCTTCCTCTGTTAAATGTCGATAACAGCATTCTTCCATGTTGTGATTCCACGCTACAAAAAAGGGAGGCTGGGTTGCGTGTTAATTTACTTACTTACTTTACTTACTGTAAGTCGCTCTGGATAAGAGCGTCTGCTAAATGACTAAATGTTAATTGGTATGAGCTGCAAGGTCCGCATTCAAATCAAATTCCCTGCTGTTGCGTTTCGCCAAGAGGTCACCACCTTACTAAAGGGCATGACATTCGATCCTTCGAATGAAACGTGAACCTCACCATGTTTTTGATTATAAATAAATTGTGCATATCCTTTTGAATGCTTGGAATTCATACATTGGAGTTTGATGGGTATGACTAGATGTGTATATAACGTCTGATGAGTGTGATGGCGGTAGGATGTAAAGGATTGTGGTCCTGAACGTGGAGGGGCAGAAACAGACAGAGCTGATTGGTTGTGACGTGGTCGTACAGACTATACTAGCTTAGAGAGGTTGTGAACCCTGCAGCAGTTAGCCACCAGGAGTAAGCCCCACAGCTGCAGAATCCACTCAGACAGAGCCAAAACGACCTATTATCATCATCCCCTACAATGGCCTTGACTACACACACAATCAGAGGAGGGCTGGGAGCAGGGGGGGTTGTGGGGGTGAGAGTCTTGCGTTCCCACAGGTGGTGGTGAGGGCTTATACAATGGGCAGCTAAAGTGGAAGGCCTTCTGTGTCCACTGTCCTTGTTGTGATCACTGTGAAATGTGATTTGACCACCTGGGAATAGCTACAGTAACTGTGCATGCTTTGTGTGTGTTTAGTTTGGTTTGTTTTGTGTTAGTGACAAGCTGGTTTTGTAGAAGTGTAGCAGTAAAGCTGGAGTCACACCAACAATCTCGCTGTAAAGGGCCGAATGTAGCTGCCCGGTGATTGGCTCTTCAGCGTTCCAGTCTTTGAGGCGCTGATTCAAACACGTCCACACGTAGAACCTGACTGAGAAGGAATGAGACTGAACATCAGTCTCCAGATCTGAGAAGATCTGTTCTGAATCTCAGATGTGTCCTGTCCTGAGAGACTGATAAGATCCAGATGAGATGAGATGAGTCCAGATCGTCTGCTTGACTCGACCTCAAGACCTTCATGTGGTGTGTTGTTCCTGTGTACTTGAATTTTAGACATTGTGTTTTGTGGACATCATTGGTTCTCATCAACTTCAATTAAGGACGCCTTGACAACAGTACATTTACGCATCAGAATATGTTCTTCTTTCAGAGTTAGTTTTTCCCTTTGGCAAACATTGTTACGGAGCAATTTAAGCAATGCCATGTTTTAGCTCTAAAAATACAACTCAAAAACATATTTTTGAATTGACATCAGGCTGTGTCCAAAGGCTGTTTTGTGTACAGGTCTGGATCTGTCTCTCTGTCCCCACAGACAGCACCTCTGATCATCCAAACTTCAACCGGATCTAAAAATGGTTTTTCTTCACAAAGGTTTTCCCTTGTTGACAGGCCTCTCTGCATCTCACACTCACCACACACCGACAAGAAGGCCGTCCACATTCTGCATCCATCTGTGGTAGCCTCACTCTGGCCCAGTTTTAATTCACTTTAGAGAATTATCTGTTCTTATTTTCTCTTGCCTGTTCCTTCCTAGAATTGATTAGTTAAATAGTTTATACAACATGCAGGTAGATGTAAGCAGTGTCCCCACACACCTGTACCTACCTACACACCTGTACCAAACTATACCTACACACCTGTACCAAACTATACCTACACACCTGTACCAAACTATACCTACACACCTGTACCAAACTATACCTACACACCTCTACCAAACTATACCTACAGACTTTTACCAAACTATACATACAGACCTGTACCAAACTATACCTACACACCTCTACCAAACTATACCTACACACTTGTACCAAAATACACCTATTCACCTGTACCAAACTACACACCTGTACCAAACTAGTTCTGAGAACTATCTGTGTTTTTTCCACATATCTGTCTATGCTATTCTTCTACGTCAACTGAGGGCATAGCAAAGGGCTTGTTTAGATAAGCCACTGTGTTCCATGTGAAGTTAGAATGATGGCCACCATACACCTCAATCAGATAAGCCAAAGTTGTGTGACTATCTTTCCAATCCTCCGACTTTCCAGAGAGCTTCAATCAGGCAAACTCTCCGACCAATATGCTGCCAATCCACAGTGACAGATGTTCCCTGATTGGGAACACTTAGAGATTAGGAGGTTGACTGAGTTAAGAGGCGTGATGCATCCTGCATCATGCCACTGCTACTAAACAATCTTTCTGACGCTCCCTCCTCCTGGTTCTAGATCTTTCTAGATCTTTCTTTCTCACACAAACACACTTTATCTCTCTATCTCTACATCATTTTCTGGTTTTTAGTTTTAATGCCAGTGCCCAAACAGTGTGACCAACAATCATTTATGATAGGATTTTGTTGTTGGGCTGCATACTGTATAACACTCACAGTTTGTAAATCTGTATAAATATTCATATTAAATACAAATCCTCTAGAGGATAAATAATGTGGCTGTAATTTGATAGCTCCATAATGAGAAATATTACTTTTTTGCAGACATTTTTTAATTGGAATGATTTGGCAGTTCATGTTGTCTATATTACTGTGTATATCCATGTCACTGTATATACTATGTCTTTGTTACTATAAAATGAAAACTGATCACAGTTATAAAAGCAAGCACACTTAACAATTTTATCCATGTATCCCATATATGCTCTTTTAAAAGAATTTACTGGCATTTACTCCTTTCTCATTTCACATTAACACTAATGTGGGATTAAAATAATCTGATGTCTGAATCTGATATATTCCAACTCCCTGCTCAGTGTTTTCATCAGTCAGTTTGCGTGTGTATGTCAGTGATGTCATTTCCTCTTCAGTGAGAATACAACTGTCAAATTTTACTATGCAGGAAGCAATGTAGTGCTAACTACCTCCAAGATGAAGTAATGTGTAGAGCAAAAGTACAATTTATAATGGGATGATGATTGATGAATTAACTGCATGTACAGTATCCAAGAGCAGTTATTAGCATGCAGATAGGTTGAGACAATTTCTGACAAAGATGTTGTTTTGTACATTTAATTCATGTCATTTCCATGGAAGTTATCCACATCTCACTTACAAGGAATTACATTTACAGACATATACTGATCTGACTGAAAGATATAGTACCCTGTCTAGCCTACCTCTCAATAATAAACAAACAGACACACACAGACACACTCAGCCCAGGGGCATGTGCTCTGGCCCCAAAAATGGGATGTGAACCAGAACTGGCCCCCTGAGGGCTTCAAAGCTGATTGGCTGCCATCAGGGGGTTATTTGCATAATGTGGGTGTGTCCTGAGCCCGAGTCAGGGTGAATGGCTTGTTCAGTTCAGATAGCAACTAGACAGAGCACGAGCAGAGACCTGCGCTCATCAACACACACACACACAATGCCTCTGCTGCTTTGGTTTATATTGTCCTTGCTATAGGCACAGAAGTTGGACGAGGATAAAATCATGTTCAACAAAAGAAACCCCAGCCTTGGCAAAATAGGAGCAATATGGGTAAGTGATATGTGTGTTTAATCAATTCTGGAGATTGGACAGCGAATGTTTTTTTTTGTAAAGATGCTGGAAAGATGAATGTGCTACTAAGGGATGTGCTGTTTCACCACAAAAGCAGTCATTGATTTAGATATCCGTTGACTGTCTTGTTTTTTTCCTATTTCTTCTCTTTTAGTCTGTCAAAGATAGATGAATAAATGTAGAGAAAGATTTCTCAAACCATATTTAATGGAAAAGAATACATTCCCCTATAGTCCCCTTATTTTAAGTTTGTAAGTCTTCATTGTTTTAGTTAACAAGTACACCAAGGGACTTTTCATACTGTTATTGACTTTGTTTGACGCTGTTTTTTTGTGGAAATAGAATGAAGCATGTGTTTATAATTGAACATCGTTTGCAATAATGTTTTCCTTTTATTTTATAAAACAGTAATATCTTTCATTATTATTTATTTCAGGGATTGTGCATTCTCCTGCTTTACACCAGCCCTCTCTCCTGTTTTGCCAATTTCAGCCAAGCGAAAGAGCTCCTCTATAAAATAAAGGAAGGATTACCCAGGGGGACTCTCATAGGGGCTGTCGGCAGGGACTTAAACTTGGATTTCAACGTTGATCCCCCACTTTTATTCAATCTGCCACAAAAGACGAACAGTGAGCAGTACGTCCACCTGAACAGCACCACAGGGGAGCTGTATACATCTGGCACGGAGATCGACAGGGAGGCTCTGTGTCCAGACTCGGGCCCAGGACGCTACGCTGCAGACTGTGTCCTGGCCCTCGACGTGTTCGTCCTCCCTCAGCAGCACTTTCAGCTGGTCAAGGTCAAAATCCTGGTGGAGGATGTCAACGACAACCGGCCCCGTTTCCCGGTGGACGAGATCCGTGTGTCGGTCCCGGAGAACGCCCCGGTGAACTCGCGCTACGCCGTGGAGCAGTCGGCCGTGGACCCGGACCTGGGGCTCCACGGGGTGCAGACCTACTGGCTGGTCAACGACTTTGGCGTGTTCACGCTGGACGTGGAGGAGAACGAGGGCGGCGAGCTGACCCCCTTCCTCATCGTGACGGAGGAGCTGGACAGGGAGACGCAGGGCGAGTACGTGACGGACATCATCGCCGAGGACGGCGGCAGCCCGCCTCTCCTGGGCACGGCCGCGCTCCGCATCGTCATCGGCGACGTCAACGACAACTGCCCCCAGTTCACTGAGTCCCAAGTCAACGTCACCGTGTTCGGGAACGCCACCAAAGGGACGCCGCTGACACGCCTCCATGCGTTCGATCCCGACCTGGGCGCCAACGCCGCCGTCACCTACGCCTACAGCGACCGCGTGCCCGGGGATACGAGGACCCTGTTCCATCTGGACGCGGCCACGGGGGTCGTCAGGCTGGCGGGGAAGATCGACGCCAGCACCGGGAAGTTATACAAGCTCCCCGTCCTCGCCAAGGGCCCCGGCTGCATCCCTGCCGTCGCCACGGTGACCATCCACGTGGTCCGGGTGGCGACGGGACCCCCGGTGGTCGTGCCGCGCTACATCGCGGCGGAAAAAGACGGCGTGGTGTCCGTGAAAGAGTCGGAGCCGCCCTTCACACCCATCGCGTTCTTCACAGTGAAGAACGCGGAGCAGAGGCAGAAGGTGGACTGCCACCTGGAGGGCTCGGGCCCATTCAGACTGAGCCCCTACAAGCTGTTCAAGAACGAGTACCTCCTGGAGACCACGGAGGCCCTGGACTATGAACAGAGACGGGACTACGAGTTGACCGTGGTGGCTAAGAACTCCCACGGCCTGGTCATCAAGACCTCGGTCCGCGTGCGGGTCCTGGATGAAAACGACAACGCTCCGGTGTTCCAGCAGGGTCTGGTGGAGGTGTCGGTGGAAGAGAACAACCCGCCCAACACCTTCCTCACCCAGCTGCAGGCGAGCGACCTGGACAGCGAGGCCCGCGGCGAGGTCATCTACCTCCTGGGCTCGGACGCTCCCTCCATCTTCCTGGTGGACCGGGCGACCGGCGTTTTAACGGTGGCCACGTCCCTCGACCGGGAGGAGAAGGAGAAGTACCGCTTCACGGTGCGGGCGGTGGACCGAGGGGCTCCCAGGAGGGAGTCCATCGCCACGGTGATCATCACCGTGCAGGACCGCAACGACAACAGCCCGCGCTTCATCAACAAGGACTTCACCTTCTTCGTGCCGGAGAACTTCCCCGGGTTCGGGGAGATCGGCGTCCTGTCGGTGACGGACCCGGACGCGGGGGAGAACGGCTGGGTGGCGCTGTCCATCCTCAACGGCAGCGACGTCTTCGTCATCGACACGGGCCGCGGCGCCCTGAGGGCGAGGACGCCGCTGGACCGCGAGCAGCAGGGCACCTACTACCTGTGGATCGAGGCGGCGGACGGGGGCGAGCCCTCCCTCTCCTGCGTCGCCATGGTGACGGTGCTCCTCCTGGACGTGAACGACAACCCCCCCGTCGTCCTGTTCCCCCAGTCCAACCAGTCGTACATGCTGGTGCTGCCCAGCACGCTGCCCGGCACTTCCATCACCGAGGTGTACGCCGTGGACAAGGACACGGGCATGAACGCGGTCATCGCCTACAGCATCATCAGGAGGAAAGGAGGTGAGCCGGGCTCGTTCGACATCGACCCGGACACAGGAAACATCACCCTGAGGAGGGAGCTGAGCGACCGCGGCCTCTACAGCCTCCTGGTGAAGGTCAGCGACCACGGGCAGCCCGAGCCTCTCCACTCCACGGTCGTGGTCAACCTGTTTGTCAACGAGACGGTCAGCAACGAGAGCTACGTCCAGAGCCTGCTGAGCAGGGAGGCAGAGATCGAGGTGGAGGAGAAGCCGTGGTTCGTGGGCCAGCTCACCGAGAGGCAGGACAGGACGGAGACGTTCCCGTGCCGCCCGCTCCTCATCGCCCTGGCGACCACCTGCCTGGGACTGTTCTCCATGGTGGTCACGTTGCTGTCGTACATCTGCTGCAGCAAGCTGAAGAAGCACCGCAAGAAGCAGAGGGAAGTGAGGGTCCCTCTGAAGATGAACGGGGACATCCACGCGGTGGACAGAAAACTCATGGAGATCTCAAACATTTGACTTGATCCGCATTGACTCTGTTTACAATGTTTACACAACCTGTTTACAATATTCAATATTCATATGGGTGTGAGTTTTAGTCCTCAACAGATCACATCAGTCCACTCCATTCCAAAATACTTTTGTGTATATACTGTACATATGTTTACAGAAAATGTTTTATAAATTTATACAAAAAACTCAAAAATAGTCCTGAGAAGGTACCGAAAGAATTATGACCCCCTAATACTGCCTAAGAAAATATAGTTTGGTTACAAAAATAAAGGTATAAGATAAAATATTGAGGTGATAGGAGATTTGGATGTTGATAGTAAATATGCCGGTATTCTATTCATTTTCGTCAAGTTGATTTGCTTGACAATACCTACCAATCCCAGTTACAAACATGAGTCTCTCATTTTGCTTTTTCAATGTCTCTCTCTCACCCACACATGCAGAGAATGCACACGCTCTCTCTCTCTCTCTCTCTCTCTCTCTCTCTCTCTCTCTCTCTCTCTCTCTCTCTCTCTCTCTCTCTCTCTCTCTCTCTCTCTCTCTCTCTCTCTCTCTCTCTCTCCCTCTCTCTCTCTCTCTCTCTCTCTCTCTCTCTCCCTCTCTCACAGTTGACAGTTGAACGGGTTCTCAGCTGTGTTGACTTTCATTGGTGTCTGCAGGTCTTGGTGTGGTATGAACCTGATAATGCCATTTTTTTTTTCAAAATAGGGTCATTTGAATCAGTCATTTGAATCTGAATAATTTTTCACAATATTTTTTTTTTTACGTGTGCAATTTTACTTTGTAATGACATTTCAAAATGCAGCATCCCAGCATTCCTCCATTCTTACCTTCAACCTATATAACACACACCTAAACCTATACAACACACACTTAAAGCTCAACCTGTTCGTCCAAATACTCCTACCCTCTGTAAAGAAAACAAATTGATTATGACTATGATTAAAAGGTGCTTTATTTTTAATATTACATGGATTTTTTTCTTCTGGATTTACTGGACTTCCAATAATGGAGGATTATTCTTACAGGACGCCGCTGTTATGTCACTGTGGTAACCTACGAATGCATTTTATGCAATACTATATTCAACATCTTACATGTAGCTACGGCTGTCTAAAAATGTGTTGCCTGTGGGAACGCTAATGAAGGGTTGTAGTTCTGAGGTACAACCATTACTCCAATCACCCAACTCCATCTAACAATACAGCCATTACTCCACTCACCCAACTCCATCTAACAATACTATAGTAAAAGAGAGAGAGAAAGCGAGCGAGCGAGAGAAAGAGAGAGAGAGAGACAGAGAGAGAGAGAGAGAGAGAGAGAAAGAGAGTGAAAAAGAGAACCAGAGAGAGAGAGAGAGAGAGAGAGAGAGAGAGAGAGAGAGAGAGAGAGAGAGAGAGAGAGAGAGAGAGAGAGAGAGAGAGAGAGAGAGAGAGAGAGAGAGAGAGAGAGCATCGATCTTGTATTTCACGACAATGTTTTCAACATTTTCTGATCTAGACAATAGACAAGCAAGAGACTACTTTGAAGATCAAATGAATGCCTACTGTTAATGGAACTCACCTGTGAAGATTAGGAACAAATTGAGTTCGACATAACTCGGCGTGACGAAGAACAACATTTCCTGTAAAGACAAGCAGAGTGCAAGGCTCCTGCCAAGTCACGCAATCATTTGTGAAGGAAACACTTTAGATTCAGGTTAAATCAACCACCATGTATACTCAGAAACACCATAGTAAAACTTTGTAGGAACAAGGGTCAACATGCAATTAAGTAGGATTCAGAGTTGCCACTCTTCCACCAAGTTTGCTGTAATTATTTGCACTGCTGAGGCATAATGAAGTGTAGCTACAAAGAAGTTCTTATGTAAGTATAGAGTTGTTACTTTCGATACTGCCAAGTAGTTACTTGGTAGTCAATGGCAACTTTAAGGTAAATTGCTGGAAATTTCTATCACCCCACTACTCTTATTATTTGTGTTACGTTCTTGTGGAATCCCATGAGCTACGATGCATCTGCTTGTTGATTGTTTTCAGTTTGATCTCTTGGACCTTCACAAATATTGTCCTTTATCACTTTACAAAATAGGTGAGGGACTAGGCATTCAGTTAAAAGGCAATAATTTGAGGATATTTTTGCTATCCTTTTTTTATCAATCTTCCCTTTCTCATGCTCTTCTGGATCTACATGTTAATCCAACATGTCAGTTATTTGAATTCAACACTTTGTAATTCCATCCATTGACAACATTGACACTTGCAGCGTTAACAAGTATTACTTAAAAGCCAAAAAGCTTGAACTGAGGAACGGAGAGTTTGACCAGGATAGGAAGTTCCCCGGCTTTCGATCACCACCGAATTCAGCATCACTGTCCAGCATTCGTGAAGCTTTAGTCACGGCGAGGTGCTGCTGTTTCGGTCCTCAATGCAAACCTGTCTAGGAACGACTCAAACAAAAGAACCCGGAGAACAAACAAATAAGCAGAAACCAAGAGATTAGCATTCCTCTGTTGCCTTGTGCCACTTCATGGTGCTCCAGGTAGTGTTTAGCCCCGCCTAGACAGGTTCACTCACACTGCTGCAGAGTTTAGCAAACATGTACAGTGAGAAGGTCATGACCCTGGCAATTACCCAACTCAATAAGTAGCTTACTGTTGTCCCAGCAGGTGTGTGGCCCATGACGTAGCATCAGCCAATGTGACATTGCTGCCATTTGGTTCAGAGACGAGTCTTGAATGATTTCCATATGAGCAGATACTAACATTCATTGGTTGTGTTGAAAAGACAGATGTAAATTGTTCTGGGGTAGAGTGTGATTTTGGGTGGCTTTTTATTGTGTAGCATTTTGGTCAGGTTCAACTTTCAACTTTCCTAGCAGTATGTGGCTGATTGTTGTGAACGTACCAGGATGAACATGTTTCCAGAAGGCCTGCAAATCCTCCACTCAGGTCTTCTTCTGGTCACCTTGGTCATGTCTGTTGGATTAATTGTGTTTTTTGAGCGCTGCAAAATGTCTTTGTGACGCAAAACACATGTTCATATAATGTTCGAATTTCTGGGACATTGCACATTTACATCTGTTTTCACACAGTTACTGGCCAAATAATTAGTACACATGATGAATTACAATGATAACAATTCAATTTTACTTACTGACAATATGGACTGTTCTTCTCAGTTGGTGCTACATTAGACACACATTGGGTCAACTGGGACCAAAGCAAACAGTAACACAAACCTTTTGGCAACAAAGCTTTAATCGCAGCTGTTACTTTGACGGATAATGAATCTGTTTGGAATAACAAACACTGATTCTGATTAATACAAGTGAAAATGTAGAGGTGTATGGAATATGTCTTGAAATAGATGTGGAACCATTGCAGGCATTACGATATAGTTTGGTGTTTAACCCTTGTGCTGACTTCGGGTCACATGACCCAAAGGTTCATAACGAACCATCGTTGTGTTTACCCAATTTTACCCAATACAAAAACAAATTAAAATAATTTTATTTTAACCTTCGCAATGTAGGGGGTCTGAGACAGCCCAACGTTTTTTTTGTATGCGGTAAAGTTGTCGCAATATGACGGGTGGGTCACAACGACTGATGGGTCAGAATGACCCGAAGATAACACAAGGGTTAAGCTGTGTCATTCATTGCTCTTGGTATTCACCCCTGCTTTGTTTCTACTCTCACATGCTTCGAGTTTAGTTTTACCCTTGCAATGTTCAATCTGATCACATCAAAGCATTTTGTGTGTAGTTTTGTTCCTGATGAATCCTAACTGATTTGCATTGCACCGATGCTGAACGAGATTTGCAATGTGTAATATGATGCTGTTTGAACATGTTCGCAGGTTTTGGTTCTGGGAATGTAGATTCAAATCTTAGCTGGTGGTGCGGTGAACTGGATTTTACTGTCAAAAACACAAACACAAACTCAGGCCTGGTGGCTTCTGCTCCCAGGCTGGTATCCTGCCTCACGGTGGGAGGGATTGAGGTCGAGTGTCAGAAATGCTTTACCGGTGTTTAACCCACACATACACTCTCCCTCATTCACACTCTCACTCAAGCAGACCCACACTCTCACACACACACACACTCACACATACACGCACACAGTCGCACACACACACACTATCACTCACACACACCTTCTCCTTACATCGTAACCAGCTGGGAAGGTCACCTAGACCAAGACAGCTTTTCCACATGGCTGATCATCACCTAGTAATCCTTGTCTTTAATTATGCTGGAATCACATGCACACTCTGGAATCAAACATACACACTCTGGCATCACACACAAACTGGGATCACACACACACACACACACACACACACACTGTTGTCTCACACACGCTGGGCCAGAGAGGGGATGGAAGTCGTGTGTGTGCCAATCTGGACATTGGTGCCCTTTGCACCCCATGTGACCCCCTGGACTTGAGATCCTGCGCTGATCTCTGATCGCTGAACTCTAAACCAGATCTAGTCCCTGGCGTCTGGAGGAACGGGGCCTCTAAGCTCTCTCTGTGGACCCGCTGCTTCTCCTTCAGATTAGGAAGGATTTCCTACAGATCTTGGCGCCTCGGAAGTTAGAGGGCGAAACTGGGTTTGCGAAAGAATGTTTACCCATGTATTAGTGTGTGTGTGTGTAACACTTTGCAAACCAGCCTAACCCTTACACCTTGAACGACCCAACCCACCCCTGACCCCCTGTCTTGCTTCCTCTCTCCCTCTCAGTCCATCACTCTCTCTCTCTCTCTCTCTCTCTCTCTCTCTCGCTCTCTCTTTCTCTATCTCTGGAAAGTCGATCTGAAATTACAGTGCATTATTAATGGCGCAGACAGCTAGTAATTACTATCAGTCCTGGGCCTATCCCATTTCCAGATTGGCTTTATTGTAACGCCTCAACCTCGAATTCAAACAAATGCCATTGAGGGAGTGTGGGTCTCTGGTTACAGCCGGCCTAGTGAATGGAGTGGGACTACAGTTTCTAGAGGTTATGACATTGAATACTCCTCGCCCTCCCCCCTCCCCCCATCCTACACCGCCCCTCACACCATCCTACACCGCCCCCCTCGCTCCTGCTCCAACCACTTCAATAATGCATCTCAATATTATTCTCCCTCTGAAAATCTCTGCCTTTGATCTAAAAGGTCTTTGAATGGCTGTGATGCAACAGAATATAATCCAGTCCCCTTGTCTGGATTAGGTTACAGATCTCTTGTATTGCGCCCTCGACCCCACCCGTCCAGATTTCCCTTGACTTCAACTTCTGGAAAAGAAGAGATGCTGACTGGTGGTCAATGTGATCACTTTTCAGGTCTGCGAACAACTGTAGATCCCTGTCTTTCAAATTTACGTTCACAACATCCAATCCTGATTAATGAATTGGATACATATTTCATATATATTATAATTTTTAACACAGTTAAACAAGATCAGCACATAGAGGAGCCTACATCCTTGAACATCCCACATCATGATCCCACGTAAAAGCAGGACACATTACATGAACATCAGGTCCAGTGGTTCATTGTCTGGGGCTTTAAATCGTTTCCCAGCACTCTCTCCTACTGTCCCTCTCCTCTAACTGTCCCTCACTCTCTAATCCCCTGGTGAGAGTGCACCACCTCCCGCCGCCCAGGTCAGCCCGGCCCAGATCCCTTTAAGCCCTTGTCGTAGCTGCACACCATGCTGGAACCCCCGCCCCACCCTGGTGCACTAGCCCACCCCACCCCTCCCCTCCCCTCACCCCGCCCCTCACCCCGCCCCTCAGCCCAGCGGACACACCAAGCTCAGTCCCAGCCTGACCCACTTCACAAAAGGCATTGTGGCTCTGACATGGTCTGGTGCTGGCCCAGAGACAGAGGGCTCCATTGTTCGTCAGTCAGGTCACATGACAGGATCTGTTTAAGTGACGTGATGTGTGTGTTTGATCACGCGTGAGAGGGGCAGAGCGTGAGGGTGTCTGAGGGGGGACAGTGTGAGGAGTGTTGTGTATTGATCTGACTGGGTCTATTTACTGAAGTGAGGATCATGTTGATGGGGAACTCTTTCTCATACTGTGCTCCGCTAATCCAATCAAATTCAGAGAGGGGGTTTCCAAGACAGCAATCAAACAATATTCATCCTGTGTGACAGGAAAATTATTTTATCCAAAGCAGGTTTGGTGTTTTATTCCAGTGAGGTCCTATAGGATGGTAGAGCACAGGGTTCTAGACTTCAGAAGTGTGATGGACATTTCCAAAGCTATAATTCTGTTTGTTCACTCAGGGACAGTGTTAGGGTTGGTGTTGGGGTTACAATTGTCACTAACCCTGACCCCAACACACCCTAGCTACAAAATACTGTATTATGCTGTACTATAGATAATTGGCATTAATCATCAGTGCCAAAAAATAACAAATTCACTTCCTCAGTGTCTGTCTGAAATCTTTTGGAAAACAAACACTGCGATGACACCCGAACCAGGTTCTTGAAAAACGAAGGACGTAGTGAAGAAAGGCATTCATGTGGTTGAACAAATGAAGTAGTCAATGGGCTATGTAGAGAAGGTGTGAGTGTGTGTGTGAGAGAGTGTACTGTATGTGTGTGTAACACGTCGGTAACAGTGTGTGTGTGTGTGTGTGTGTGTGTGTGTGTGTGTGTGTGTGTGTGTGTGTGTGTGTGTTGGGGGGGTGGTTGTAATGGAGTAATGCTCTTTGGCTCCTTGTCTGTTGATTTGGCTAGGAACACCGGCATCTGTGATCCAAGTAGATTAGCCAACAGCCTCAACTTCCCGGAACACACACATACTAACACAGGGACGCATGCACTCGCATACACGCAAGCACACACCCACACACACTCCCTTCTCGCAAGTCTTTCATCCTGAAGATTCTTGACTCTTTGCCCTGCAGAGAGTTTGACACAGAACAGAGCACCAGATTTCCTCAGAGAGACCACAGGACCAGACTTCAGACGTGCTGAGCAGTTTAGATATCTTTTAATGGCAGTTTTCCGGTCAGAGCATTATTACACTGCAAAGAGTCCTCTGACAGTTCAAAGGGCATCTCTGAATGTTGTCAGTTAATTAAAACACTGTTTGCACTTTGTTCTTTAGGCTGTTTTCATTCTTTCATAATTGGAGATGTTTTAATGAGTCACTGTAATGTGTTCCCTGAAGTCCTGTACCTCGTTCTCCGTCGGTCTCTCCATATTCATCTCTGCTCCCCTGTCGTCTCGTCTCCAAGGGCTGCCAGTCGGGGAATCCAGTTTGATCCAGTTCTGTATAGGTCTGACAACCCACAGCCAGAGTTGAACTCAGAATCCCATCAGCCTTGATAGAAGAGGTTGAGATGTGATGCTCTGGATAAGATGTCTAGGGATACCTGTGAAGGCTGAGTCCACGAGTGAGGAGCACAGTAGTCTGTTCTCTGGAGAACGTGTTGTAGCTTCTTTGAATGAGAGGCCTTATGCTCCACTAAAGAAGAAAGGCAGAATTATCCAATACAATATGATGCAATACAATAAAATACAATATATATGAACAGTGATACAACTGAGTTGATTTCCATTTCCATTGTCCAATTGCTGTCCATTGTGGGCTGCAACCGGCTTCTATGACAACAGTGGCAGTGCACAAGCACAACATACATACACAAGCAAAAAGACAATCCAATCAAATATAAAATAACTTTCAAATAAATCCCTTTCAACTGGCCTATAATCTATCATACCAAATTGAGTGGAAAATCTTCAAGCCTATAAGATTAATATTTGTGAATCTACAGAATACAGTCGGCAGTATGTGACATCACTGAGAATGTAAGATAGACAACATGGGCAGAGAGTGACCAGTAGCTCAGTAGGACACAGGGGTCACCTTTCATTTCACTAATAATCTGGGCTGCGTTTCCCGATAACGATGGATCATAGCAACGATCGAGCAAAATAACGAAACCATCGATATTTCTTACGTGCGTTTCCCGAACATGCTCGTAAGTTGTAGGCTAATCTATGCGCTTTCAAGAGCTACGAATTTTCAAGAGACACTTTAGCTACGGTGTCTTCGGGAACAGCCTGTAAAACTAAGATTCGTCGTACGATGGATTCTACGATCAATTTAGGCTTACGAAGATTTCGGGAAACGCAGCCCTGGACTGTTTGAAGGGTTTTCTTCAGTTCCCAGTATTAAGTATGTATCGGTTCTGAATGTCAGATGGAGTGGTTGGATTTTGGGTATTGCATAACATGTGCATTATGGACATATCATTGAATTGCCATTCATATTCTGTCTGTTCAGGATGCCAGCTCATCCTTGAGAATCCTACAATCTCACAGGGTTGTCTCTTCAACTCTCCTCTCCAAATACACAATGTTGCCTTTGCTAAAGGCTGGTAGTCGGCCTTCCAGAGAAGAAAAATGAATCTGATAAAATAATGTTATTACAGTGATATTTCATATCTTCAACCACATGATTTCATTGAAAATAAGTGAACGGTTTGATAGAAACAGTAGCAGAGAAAGACTCTTTTTCATCGAAGGTTCAAGCACACACTCAAAACAAATGGAGGATTTTATGATGATGAAGTTTACTTTCTCTCCAATGGATATATATCACACATGTTATTCTTCCAAGTACAGTGTTAGCAATTACTTCTGCAAGGTTGGGCTGCTTTAAAGGGCCAGTGATGTGTTTTTAGTGGTCATGGTCATTCTCACAACAACCGCAACAGCCAATGGGAAGTTGAGTTTCAGATCGTTGTTGGCCGGACTAGAGCATGCTAGACTGTGATTGGTTCCCCTACCCCTGTGAGGGCCACAAAGGCCAAAACCGAGCCTTTTACCAGGGGAGAAGACGAATGTGAAGAACTTTGGAGTAATGATCGTGATGGTATGTCCGCTACTTGACAAACACAATAGAGACGGGAGCTTGGGTGAAGCTCTCAGAAATCTGCCTCTTCATCTTGGCCGTCTGTGCGAGAAGCATTCCGCTCTGTGGCCCTGCCCGGAAGGCACTTTGCTTTTTGAAAAGAGTTGACACATTCTCTTTTCTCCACACTCTGTCTCCAAATGGGGTCAGACGTCCTCTTGTCCAATTAAAGAACCCCCCTCCCCCTCCCAAAAAAAAGGGAGAAGGGCTTAAGCGAGTGATGCCGTACATGGCCAGACGTAGAGACCGTGTCAGGTTGGGTTAGCTCTGTGCTGGGTAAGAGGATCTTGTTAATTTCACCCACTGATGCATTTCAGGCCAGTGTGTCTCCTTTCAGAGGGTCTCAGGTCAGGTTCAGGGGACACAGGTCCAGGTCTGATCAGGAGAAACAGGTCCAGGTCTGATCAGGGGACAGAGGTCCAGGTCTGATCAGGGGACACAGGTCCAGGTCTGATCAGGGGACACAGGTCCAGGTCTGTTCAGGGGACAGAGGTCCAGATCTGTTCAGGGGACAGAGGTCCAGATCTGTTCAGGGGACAGAGGTCCAGGTCTGTTCAGGGGACACAGGTCCAGGTCTCTTCAGGGGACAGAGGTCCAGGTCTGTTCAGGGGACAGAGTTCCAGGTCTGTTCAGGGGACAGAGGTCCAGGTCTCTTCAGGGGACACAGGTCTGATCAGGGGACAGTGGTCCAGGTCTGTTCAGGGGACACAGGTCCAGGTCTGATTAGGGGACAGAGGTCCAGGTCTGTTCAGGGGACACAGGTCCAGGTCTCTTCAGGGGACACAGGTCTCTTCAGGGGACACAGGTCCAGGTCTCTTCAGGGGACACAGGTCTCTTCAGGGGACACAGGTCCAGGTCTCTTCAGGGGACACAGGTCCAGGTCTGTTCAGGGGACAGAGGTCCAGGTCTCTTCAGGGAACACAGGTCTGATCAGGGGACAGAGGTCCAGGTCTGTTCAGGGGACACAGGTCCAGGTCTCTTCAGGGGACACAGGTCTCTTCAGGGGACACAGGTCCAGGTCTCTTCAGGGGACACAGGTCCAGGTCTGTTCAGGGGACAGAGGTCCAGGTCTCTTCAGGGAACACAGGTCTGATCAGGGGACAGAGGTCCAGGTCTGTTCAGGGGACACAGGTCCAGGTCTCTTCAGGGGACACAGGTCTCTTCAGGGGACACAGGTCCAGGTCTGTTCAGGGGACAGAGGTCCAGGTCTCTTCAGGGGACAGAGGTACAGGTCTGTTCAGGGGACACAGGTCCAGGTCTCTTCAGGGGACAGAGGTCCAGGTCTGTTCAGGGGACACAGGTCCAGGTCTCTTCAGGGGACACAGGTCTCTTCAGGGGACACAGGTCCAGGTCTCTTCAGGGGACACAGGTCCAGGTCTGTTCAGGGGACAGAGGTCCAGGTCTCTTCAGGGAACACAGGTCTGATCAGGGGACAGAGGTCCAGGTCTGTTCAGGGGACACAGGTCCAGGTCTCTTCAGGGGACACAGGTCTCTTCAGGGGACACAGGTCCAGGTCTGTTCAGGGGACAGAGGTCCAGGTCTCTTCAGGGGACAGAGGTACAGGTCTGTTCAGGGGACACAGGTCCAGGTCTCTTCAGGGGACAGAGGTCCAGGTCTGTTCAGGGGACAGAGGTCTGTTCAGGGGACACAGGTCCAGGTCTGATCAGGGGACAGAGGTCCAGGTCTGTTCAGGGGACACAGGTCCAGGTCTAGAGATGTCCGATAGCTTCCTCAGAAATACAGGCCTCGTCAGATCTCTCGTCCCGTTACCTCACAGAACCAGCGGGTCACAACACGCGGCCACGATTTGTTGAGGACACACTCGCATGCAGACGAGTAAAGTCACTCACGCACACAGTCCGTCATGCACGCAGCCACACACACACTCTCATCTGTAAAAGCTGATGTACCTGCTCAGTCAGTTGGGGAACGAAATTGAGCAATCCCATTAATAGACATGGCAATGGGCCAGAGACGAGGAGGAGATGAGGGATAGATAGGGAAAGAGGAGAGAGAAAGACAAAAGAGAGAAAAAGAGAGAGAGATAAAGAGTGGAGAAAGAGAGCGATGGAGAGACAAAGCCAGAGACGAAGAGATAAGCATCTGTGACATGTGGCTAGACGGCGACGTCCCCTCTGGGCTCTGTCTCAGGTTTTACGGCTGGGGAGGACAGTCGCTCGCCGGCCATATGGCTCAGTCTCGGCACCCTCAGATTAACTGCAGCCCGGCAAACAGAGCCAGCCGGCAGGGCGGTAAGGCCAGACCATTCTGTGGTTTCACTAAACTTGCTAGTAACATTGAAAGGCCGGAATGCAGAGACGGTGTCATGGTAGATGAGGAAAGTTGGAGAAGGCGACCATTTTGACTTGATATCCCCTCCTCCCAGTAAATATGCATAGAGGTAGAAATGGAAAGAAGGAAGGAGAGAAGACAAACAGACAGAAGGAGTAAGTGTTGGAGGTGAAGACAGAAGGGAGTAAGTGTTGGAGGTGAGGACAGACGAGTATGTGTGTGTTGCGTGAGAGATATACCGGTTAACCGTGAAGAGTACATTTAGTCATTTAGCAGACGCTCTTATCCAGAGCGTCGAAAACACATTCTCCTAACACGGATGTGAGCAGAACAGATTAAAAAGTGTGGGAGTTGTTTATCATGTTTTGAATGGAAGGTGTCCAAAAAACAATGTGGAAACACGGGGGTTTTTAATCAAGCTATGCCAGTCGTTTTTTTGGCCAGCAGCCTGAATAAACAGCAAATAACTCTTTGTAAATCAGGTAGCATGTCACTCCCATCATCAGACTGTGCTGGTCTGAAAAAGTATGCCTCAAACCTGCCGAGCAATTTGACAAGAACGTTGAGTTGCCATGGAAACTAATGGTAAAAAGTTAAGCTGTGGCAGAGAGAGTATCACATGTCCAAACATCCTTCTTTCCTCACCTTGTGTATCATTAGCTGCTCCTTGTTATCTGGGATCCTCCTCATAGGGGGGAGAGGAAAGGATCTGGAGTCCACTGGTGCAACAGAAACTCAAGTGTTTACAACCATACAAACTCCACAAATCATTTAATTGCATAAGACAACAAATACACCATTTGTGATATTGCACTGACCGTGATTTCACACGAAAACCAAAAATGGATCCGACTGGATTACATCTGACATTCAATAGCAGGTGACGTAGCAACAACCATGCCCACGTCTCAAATCTGTACTAAAGCTTTGCAAGGCTCCTACAACTTATATTGCTTTGGTAGCAGGCAATATCATTTAGAACTTGTTTTAGGTTTACTGAAGGTCAAAGAGTACTTCCTGTTATGACAGGGAGGACAAGGTTGTTCTGGTCCACCATCCACACCTTCCTAAACACCATCCTCTCATTAGGACAGCCAAGACTGGAACGAGAAATGGCTAGCCTTGTGACTGCTTCCAGTGGTCTGGAGGGGAGAAGCCACTAGTGTGTGTGTGCACTCACACACACACTAGTTTGTGTGTGCACTCACACACACACGTACACATTTGTGGGGAACCTGGATCGAATTTGAGTGAGAAAGTGCGGATGTATTTGCATATGTGTCAGGCTTCTGCAAACAGCTCCCACACGCTATAGGGATGACAGGCTCAGTCCAATGAGCGTAGTTCTGCTGTCAGATCTTTATTTTTTATCTCTTTCCTCCTTTCCCCTCTCTCTGTCTCTCTCAAGAGAAGTCACTCCTCATCTGTTCGTTCAGAGTGTGGCACAGCAGGTGGGAATGATAACGATCAATGCGCACAAGTTATTCATCTCTTATACTCTTACACTCTACCTCGCTGGTTCCAGACGAACTGCTTCATTTGTCTGCTTAATTGCCATGTGCTGTGCTCAGAGATGGAGGCGTTCAGTGACTGATGGACGTTTGGAAAAGTGAGAAAAAGTGTTTGGAGTGTTTGGCTCACCAAGACAAGGAATAAAAACAGTTGTACTAATCCTTAGCTCTTGATACAAAATGCAAACTGATCCAAATGGTATTGAAGTAAAGAAATGTCTGGTTCTACTTCTGATGAGCATTGGTGGTGCAGTTTTTGGAGCATTACTGCTGAAATATAATTAGTTATCTGTTGGTAATTATTTTACCTACAAACAACAGGGGGAATTTGTGAACTCATACAGATGACACATATTTCAGAAGCTGTCCTGAAGTATATCATTGATTTATATTGCAACTTTCTCACACCCAAGGACGATGAACTGAGGAATTAAAAAATAAATTAATAATTGTTATTACTATTATGATCCAGTTGGCCCGTGCTGTGTCTCCTATCCCGTCCAACAGTACATGTTAACGTTCTGCCCTTACATTCATCCACTCCAACCGGCTTCGCTGAGATCAAATATGACATTTTCAACAGAGCGTAAAGCACATCACACTTTGGGGTTTCTTGTGAATGTCCAGTCCGCCTTTCTGTCTGTTGAGCTCCTGACACAAGTCTGGCCGTACTCTGATTAGGAGCTGTGAGGCACCATTCCCTGTAAAAAGTCAAAAGGTGTGATTGAGATGGCGGAGGGCTTAATCTCCCACTCCTCGGTTTTCTGTCAGTTAAATTCCCTGTCAACAGGGCATGGACTCGTGAGGTCAAGTTTAACTCTGTACGTGTACATTATTTTAATACGCTTTTCATGTGGACGTCAATGATGCCTGTCAAGGTGTTCATTCTTCTAAAGTGCTTGAACGAAAAAAATCGATGCTCATAAATTAGGTTAGTTTATCTGTTGACCTTATTCTGAAGTGAGGATGCATAGGGTCATTTCTGTCTGTCACAATCAGCCATCAGAGCCAAGGTCATTTGCCTTCCTCTTTCCCTCCTTTCTGCTAGCTGACTAGAATGAAAGATATAAGAGGCTTAACTAATGCATGGAATCTTGTTATAAATACCACTGTAGGTTTAATATGATTCCTGACCTTAACCTTGAGAGTTCTGCTCTACTGAGCAACCTCGCCACACCAAAGCCAACGTGCTTTCCATTCTTGCCTAAACTTAAGTGGACAAAATGGCTTGTTAGGGAGCATCACATTTGAAATGTTTTTATGATATGGCTGCACAAATAGAAACATTGTTTTGGTCTAGTGGCATTTTCCGCCGCACACAACTGCTATACGCTATTCTACTAGTCCGTGTAGACATGCCAGAATACCTGCCTCCAGATCCCAGGCTTCACTCTGCAAACAAGATAACGATCTTCTGTTTGGCTCAAGTTCAGCAGCGCTTCTTCACAGAGCCCGTCTCTCCCCTATATGAATTATAAACATTCCACCTCACCTATCCTCTCTGATCTGCCTCTTTTCATCTCACCCAAATACCTTCTGCCAATCCATGAGGTGTATATGTTTACCCACAAACGATCATTTGATGTGATTTGTGACAGTAAATGTAAAAGGTCAAAAACTGTATTTTCGTCCACTTCACAGAACCAACACATGAAATGTGTGTTTTGATTCGGCACTCAGCAGAGCATCAACAGATACCTGGACGCAGATCGTTGTGACAGTTCTTTTGATGCCTGCATTGAAGTGGTTCCCAGGTTCAGAAGTGACGGCCCAGACCTCATCTCCAGGTGAAAAACAATCCTCTTCCTGCTGTTTGATAAGATCTGAAACGATAGAACAAAAGAAAACAAACTGTCCGACAAAATAACACATTGTATTCTTGACAGCAATGCAATATTAGAAACATCTCAAACATCAGACCCCGTACACATAGCCGGTAGCATGCATTGCACGGGTTCTATACTGTATTAGATTACCTAAACAATCCCCAAGTCTCCTCTCTCTAGCATAGCTGTAAATTGTGTGTAAGTCTTGTGCTTGATCCAGTAAGCATCCTGATGTGTTACATTCCTGGTGAATTGTGCCAGAAAGTTAATATTTGCATTGGCCAGAGCACATGTGGAACACCCTGCCAGGTAGTCATGCAGAACGAGAAAACCGAAAGTGAAAACTTTTGTACTAAAACCTTATTTGGGTGTGAGAGAAACCAATTTATTTCAGACCTTATTGTGAGTGTAGCAGTCTCGCTGACACTTTAATCAACAGGGTAAGGCGGTATCCGAGCCCTCAGGGTGAATCGGTCTTTCCGACTGGGACTCCTTACTCTGCGTCAGGATCAGAAGTGACTGGCGCCGGGCTGTTCCGTAGATGGTCGTGTGAGCTCATGTGTGTGTTCAGGGCTTAATCAGACACTTATGTGCCTCTTTTCCTTCCCAGAAACCCTGACAAACTCTGCCAGGCGGGATCAGAAGAGCGCTGCGACGCCTGTCCTGCAACGAGACGAAGCAGAGTCGGTGCGCTGGACTAATCCAATCACCTCAGGGGGGCACGGGGCACAGCATGCGATGCCAACAACAGCTTACAGAGCCCCGAGGGGGCCCGTTTTCAGTATGGGAGACAAACATACATACAGAGAAGTTAGGAGGTGCACAATCTGTGAAAGACTTGTCCTATGATCATGAAACTGGCATTTCAAATCAATACCTTTACGCCACAAAGTTCCTTCCTGTCAACAAAAATCACCACCATAATTTTAACAGTATTACTGTACACAGTATATTGACACTACATAAGATCACTTTTCAAAGCCTTTTCATCAATGTTGGATTAGCATGTGGTTAAGCCAGAATCTTCTTGTGATTAAAATCTCCTTTTCTGCAGGATACATCTTTGACAGGCTACTTACGGTACAGGGGAGAAAAGGTTGATGAGACAACTCATATGTAATTCCAAACAAATCTCACCGTGACATTTCTAGTGCGTGTTTGTGGAACAGGCACCAGATGCTTGCTGATGTTTATCTTTGGATTCCTTTCAATTTCACATGCAAACACAAGCCCTGCCATGCTGTGAACATCCAACTTAGTGCAAACAAACCGTGATGTAGATTGTAGGCCTCTCAATTTCCTGTGCTGATAATTTCCTTATTCTGTGTCGTCTTTGGAGGGAATCCTCTCGCTCTGAAATCAATAGTCTTTGCAATTTGATTTTTCAGACTGGCCATATTACGCTGCCATATGTACGCCTTGCAGTTTCAAACACACACACACTTTACATAGAGCCATGCCGGGGTTTTAACCTCATCAGATTTTAGGATTACTGGTATCATGTGTCTCTGAGATTCAACAGCAAGGTCATGATCAGGGGTCAGAAAAGGCTGCAAAGTGTCAAGATCAAAAACGTCCCAGTGGTGAAAAATAGGATCAATAAAATTTTCTAAAAAGTATTTAATATTTATTGTATTTTGTATCCAATTTTATCAGTAACAAATAATTGGTTACTAAATAGTTTTGTCTAAATATATCTTATATTCTTATAATATATTCTTGCCTAAAACACACCCATTGCAGAGACTGCAGAGCATTTGAAGAGGCTGTGTGTGAGTCTGTGTGAGGTCCTGTATTTCATGTTGTCTGAATGGCCTCCACAGAGTCCCACGCCACACAGGCAGGTCAGAGGTGAATCCTGCCATGCTGCACTATCAAACATCCCGCTCCACTTCCTTACCCCCCCCACACACACACACACACGCAAACACACACTCAACACATACACCACCCAGGCCTCGGACCGATAAGGGGCTTTTCATTCACAGTCCGAGTAATTTGCTCACATCGCCCCCCCCGACACCCACCCTTAACCCCCACTAGACACTCTCAGAGCCCCCTGGGATGTGGAGAGGGTGGAGGTGGAGAATGCTGTCCTTTAACCAGATCACAGGGGTCAGATGTCACGGTCGTTCAGGTACTATAGAGCTGCGCCTCTGTGAAAGAGAGGGAGGAGGGCCAAGCTGAGCGGAATAATAGTAGCCAATGGAGGGGTGGGGGTGGGGGTGGGGGAAGGAGTGCAGGGCGAGAGGGGGGGGGCGGCGTTCCTCTCAAGACCAGAAAAGCATTCCTCCTTCAGTTACCTAAGCTTATTGGGTTTCGAGAGACAGGACTGTGAGAGAGAGAGACAGGACTGTGAGAGAGAGAGAGAGAGAGAGAGAGAGAGAGAGAGAGAGAGAGAGAGAGAGAGAGAGAGAGAGAGAGAGAGAGGACTGAGAGAGAGAGAGAGAGAGAGAGAGGGGGGGGGCTCACAGTATGGGAAAGCCAGAGCAGAAACTGGAGAGCTTCTATTAAGAAATCTACTCCCCCCCTTCTCCCTCTCACACAGAGGCTAGCCTGGGAGTCCTGTCACTGAACACCCCGCACAAGCCAGAAGATAAACACAGGGAGTCCAGATCTACTCAGAGAAATCTCCTCTGCTGAGGAGGCTTCATGTTAGCTCTGGGGAGTGCTGGGGATGCTGTTAGCAGAGGAAAGTTGGCCAATCAGCCGGGAGTTCAGAGTTCCTCTACTCTGGGCTTTAACTCTCCTCTGTGATCCTGCAGCTGCTTTGAAGCCTGTACAGTTAGGATGATTAAATATGATCTGCTTTGTCCCAGGGAGCTGAATGAAGGAATATATGTGTGTGTGCATGCACAACAGTCACGTCTGCGGGAGTTCAGCGATGTATTGTGGTTGATTGGACAGTAAGCTGGAAGGAGGAAGCATGTTGTCGTGCCCAGGGAGTAAAGAATGTGATATAGTCTATTACGCTTCCAGGAAACGCAGGACCCAAATCCGTTTCCTGATGAAATCACATCCAACACAGCCACCAGTCCTATTTTCAATTCACCTTTCTACGATGATTATGTAAGACTATAAATGAAGATTACGATTAAACAAATATGACAGTAGTCCCAAGGCCTATAATAAGGGGGAAATGTGTGTAGCCCTGGTTATGTCTCATGCAGTTGGCAACAAATAAACCTAGATTCAACTGCTCATTCAGAGTAGACAAGGAAAACCTGTCACAAAAGAAAAAACAAGGCATAACCCTTGGTAGAAGCAACTGCATAAGGTATGGAAGTCAATCATTTGATTTAAAATCATTATCTATATGGTGTCACATTAAAGAGTACAACACACCCCAATTCACCTTCCATATTTTCCCAAAAATGTTTTCTGGTGAAGAGTGTAGGATTTTACATTTTGGGGATTCATCTAACGCTCAAAAGGGATACATTAACACACTTGTCAATTATCAAACATATTTATCCCTGTGGTGAATCAAGAGTGCTTCGAAAAGAATAACACTTGGCAAAAACACTTGGTAAAGATTTGTTGGAATCTTGTTGGACTAGGATTGAGTCGTTTACCTGTGTGAGAGTAGCTTTCCTTCTGTATTTAGTTGTTAACGTCAGTTTTCAAAGATTGCTGAAAATATAAGTGGGTGTGAATCTTGGTGAGTACATTTTTTTTGTGCGCTTCGGTCGTTTAAAAAAAAAAAATTACCTTTAACCTGCAAGCAGAGGACATCTAGTCGGCTAGTTAATTTGAGGCATGCCAAAGAAAAACAAAATTGAAGTGCCTGATCTGCTTCCCTTCCCATCGTGGTTTATTGGGTGTCTGAAGTCGAACAATTGACCAGACCTGTGCTAACTTTAGGTGGCCTACCACCGAAGTTTCTAAATCCGACCTTGTTTTAGTGAAACTGCTAGGCTGTAACCTCCGGTTAGTTCCAAGCTTGTTCTGTCACAACTCCCCTTACAGCCCTTTCTATCGGATAGGTTTCCATACTCTGCCATTTTAAATTATTCATCTATGCCAGCTCACTGCAAATGAAGCAAATGCTTTGACTGACGATACCGAATGCTTGGCTGACCTGTCCAGTGAACCGTTGCGCCTTTTGTCCACTTACCCCCCTTCGCTTGGCGAAACTGAAATTGATGCGGAGGCGCAGATTGTTTCTTGATGTAAGAAGCGTGTCTCCGCACTGTGGGAGTCCATAAAATGTGTGCCATGCTTGAAAAGCTAACGATGGTTTCTATTGTAATGTGCAAAATGATATCTGTCCAAAGCCGGGTATCTCCATTACAAGCGGATGAGATTGTCTTACCTTTCGGGGGTTGCTCCAGTGAACACTACAAATGAGCTGGGGCTGGCATCGGCTGCGCGGAAGAACAGGGTGGATGATTCAATTTTGAGATGGGAGCGGGCATGCTTGTGATAAGGCAGGCCCATCTTATTAAACCTAGCCAGTAAAACAGCCAGTACGTGCGCCAATCAATCACCAATGTTGCCAGGATGTGATTATAATCAGAGAACAGTTCACAGCGACTTAACATTTTCACAGCAGGATAATAATCCTCACAAGAATACACGAAGCCGTAACACTCACGGAAAAATAGTACAGCAGCGACTTTATTACTTTGTATAATCAACTATTTTACATCGTCTTTTACGTCGTTTACAGTGCAGCATGGTGGCCCTACTCTTAGCAAAATTCGTCTGAGTCCGTTGTTGAACGCATCTTTGTGCAAGCCCTTTGGGGAAGTTCCCCCTTCTGGATCTGGACAGGAGGGCAGAGAAGCTGTTGGATCTTGGCCAGCAGTGTCAGTTATGAAGTCGGTGGTCTTTCGATGAATCAGTCTGAGGAAAAACCACAATGAGGGGAATAAGTAACAAAAAACAAACATCTACATACCCATATACTGACATGGCACAGGTGAATAGCATTCACAACACACTCCACATGTCACACACTCCAGTCTCACACACTAGTCACACACGGCACCAGTTAGCCAGACGCACGCACCCTCTCACACTCTACCAGTCTCACCCAAAACACACTGCCACCAGTCACACACTCCCACCATCCAGTCACACACTCCACCATCCAGTCACACACTCCACCAGCCAGTCTCACACTCCACCAGCCAGTCTCACACTCCACCAGCCAGTCTCACACTCCACCAGCCAGTCTCACACTCCACCATCCAGTCTCACACTCCACCAGCCAGTCTCACACTCCACCAGCCAGTCTCACACTCCACCAGCCAGTCTCACACTCCACCAGCCAGTCTCACACTCCACCAGCCAGTCTCACACTCCACCAGCCAGTCTCACACTCCACCAGCCAGTCTCACACTCCACCAGCCAGTCTCACAAACTCTCCGCATGTCTCCCAAACGCCTCGTCAGGATGCCACATCATAAACCCAACAAACACGTGTTGTAAAAGTGTGACAGGCTTCAGTGTGGTCCAGTAGCTGCTGCTGTGTGATTGGGACCAGCTAGTCTCTAGGTGTTTCAGTGTCGCGTCTGACGTGACCTATCGTCCAGACGGGGCCTGCGAAGGACTACGATGGAAACATGAACGAGTCGTTCTCTGCCGACACACAACGTCACCCCACACCCCCACCACCCCTTCTAAAAGAGGTGATATTAATCCTATCCCCCACCCCCCAGTTATCTCCCCGGCTGTGGGTGGGTTGTCTGTCCTGTCCCGTTGCGCGGGTGTGGAGGTGAGGGTGAGGCCAGGCTGAGGCAGGGTGCGTTACCTGGCGTGGCGAGGGCCCGCCTCAGTCCCGCGCCCTGGGAGGCTGGTAATACTGCTGTGTGGGCCGAGTGCTTCTAGGCTGCCCGTCTCCCCCTCGACGAGACTCTAACCAACTGTCATAGTAACCATCGTCGTCCTCCTGCCGTGAGACATGCGGACAGGAGGTCACAGGCTGGCGGGCGGGGCAGGGCTGGCGTCAGCTAGCAATTGTCGTTCACTCGGTCCAATGCGAGAAGGGGGAATTTGGGTGTTTGTCGACAGCCGTTGGGTTTTTTCCAAACACAGATATCTATGTTTTTTTTTTTTATGCCGTTTAATGTTTTTTAAAAATTTTAATTCTAATATTATTATTATTTTTTTTTACATTTACTTCCCGCTCTGAGTGAACTGTTACTGACCGTGACACCAACCCTGATGGGGACTACGTTATATGTTAGTGTGTGAATCCTAGAACACACAATCTGAGGGCAGCATTAAGGTGTGGCGCTCCAGCCCCTACTGCAGCGTCGGTGACCTTGAAATGACCTTGAGGCTCGTCCAGGCCACGCCTCCTTACCCAGGCGTCCACGGAGACCGACTTGATGTTGTGGAGAAGCACCTCCTCGCAGTTCCCGTAGTCGCTGAAGACCACAACCGCTGTCATACCTGACGGATGCACCGCGTCTATCCTGGCCTTGTAGAACTGCAAGCACACACACACACACACACACAATCTGTTAGGCCATACCAAGACCCATCTGACAGTCTTAGTTTCATCCAGTTCACTGATAACCAGATTTAGTAATAATGAAATTAATACCACATTCATTCTTCAAAACAATGTCAACAACAACAAACAGCCCCAAAAAGCACATTGCTGTGATGTCAGAGAGGGCCTACCTTGTTGTCCTCCCAGTACAGAGCCAGACACTGGTCTCCTGGTTTCCAACTGCCCGGTCCTGGAGAGGATGACTCCATGGCCGGACCCTGACCCTGCTCTGACCCTTTGGGACCTTTGATCTGGCCTGACCTCTTCCTGGGAGCGGGGTTCTGGGAGGTGATCTTGTTGGGGAACTCCTCCTTTTGGGCGTGGCTGAAGGAGTTCTGCTGTTTGATTGGCCCGCTCCGTCTGTGTTCGGTTTCCCCGTTCTGCAGGTGCGGGGCCCCCCCCTTCCCTGGCCGGGAGTCACGGGACACCCCCCTGTCTGGGGGCATTGTGGTAAGGTCCCTGCCCCCCCACGACACGTTCAAGTTCAACAGCTCGTTGTCTGAGTAACGGTCAAAGTTGTCGGAGTTGGGCCGGTCGAACTTCCCCCTCCTCCTGTTGCCGGGCTCCTGATTCCTGCTGTCGCTGCGCTGTGGTTGGTGGGCTGCCCTGCTGTCTGGCACGCTTTTGGTCGACTCGACGGGTTTGAGGGGCGGGCCGTTGTCCTTCGGCCCTCTCTTATTGGAGAGGTCGGGGACAGAGTTCTCTCGCGCCATTTGGTTAAAAGCAGAACCGACGGAACCGGAGCCGTCTCTGGAACCCTGGTGGAGACTTCCGGAAGGTTCTGTGTGATCTCTGGGCTCTTTGGGTCGAGGGAAAGTGGAGGAGGAAAAGCAGGACGCATGTCCGCTCCGAGTCTCTCCTCTCCTGTCGTTCTGCCACCTGTCTGACCCACCGCTACGAAGGCCCCTTTCCAGACCCCTGTCCTGACCCCTCTCCTGACCCCTGTCCCTTTCCTGACCCCTGTCCTGGCCCCTGTCCTGGCCCCTGTCCCTGTCCTGACCCCTGTCCCTGTCCTGACCCCTGTCCTGACCCCTCTCCTGACCCCTGTCCCTGTCCTGACCCCTGTCTCTGTCCTGACCCCTATCCTGACCCCTGTCCCTGTCCTGGCCCCTATCCTGACCCCTGTCCCTGTCCTGACCCCTGTCTCTGTCCTGACCCCTATCCTGACCCCTGTCCCTGTCCTGGCCCCTATCCTGACCCCTGTCCCTGTCCTGGCCCCTATCCTGACCCCTGTCCCTGTCCTGGCCCCTATCCTGACCCCTGTCCCTGTCCTGGCCTGGGCCCAGGCCGGAGCCTAGGGATGGATATACAACAGGGGTTGGAGAGGGGGCGTCCTGGCCTGGCTTGGGAAAGTCGGTGTCCCTCTGGAAGCGTGGCGGTCGGTCGCCCCCCCTCTGCTGCCGGCTGTCGCTGCGGGAGGGGAACCTGGACTGGTTTGGCTCTCTGGAGTAGTAGTCGTTGCCGGGGAAACTTCCTCGAACATCCTGCCGTTTCTGAGGAGCCTGGCTCTTTGGTTCTGACAGGAACACAGCAACGATATTTAGATTAATATCCTCACCAAAGTTATTTAGCGACAGGTTCTATCATTTAAGATTGACAATATAACTGAAAAGGAGGCAAAACAGCCATTTATAAAAAGACAAGTGCACTAACCATCGATGGAAAACACCCCCATCTTGGACTCCAGGAAGTCGAACAGGGTGCTGGGGCCCGAGGGCCTTCCTCCCACCCCCTCCTCGTCATCCTCCATCCGTGACCTGCCCCTTCCTCGCCCTACACGGGATCAAAACCACACGTGTCACTGTACACGCTACCATATTACTGTACATACTGCACGGGTATAATCTCCACCCAGAACACCAGCTACCAAAGAGACTTCTACACTTCAAACATATGCAGTCAAACTGAATTTGAATTCATCCTGAAAGAAATTCAAGAGAGAGAGTGTGATCATGAATGAGTTCACGTGTGTGTGTGTCACCTCTCGGGGGTGGCCTGCTGGGCTCGGGGGGGGCAGGGGCGGGGCGCTGGGTGGCCCCGGTCAGCAGGGAGTTGAGGGCCACCTCCAGGTTGTTGTTGCTGTCCAGCAGGGCCTGGCGGGACGCCTCCCTGTGGAAACCCATCTCCATGATGTCCCTGAGAGCTCTCTCATCCACCTGCACACAGCAGGGAGAGGGGGAGCGAGGGGTGAGAAGAGGAGGGAGGGGTGAGAAGAGGAGGGAGGGGTGAGAAGGAGGGAGGGAGGGGTGAGAAGAGGAGGGAGGGGTGAGAAGAGGAGGGAGGGGTGAGAAGAGGAGGGAGGGGTGAGAAGGAGGGAGGGAGGGGTGAGAAGAGGAGGGAGGGGTGAGAAGAGGAGGGAGGGAGGGGTGAGAAGAGGAGGGAGGGGTGAGAAGAGGAGGGAGGGGTGAGAAGAGGAGGGAGGGAGGGGTGAGAAGAGGAGGGAGGGGTGAGAAGAGGAGGGAGGGGTGAGAAGAGGAGGGAGGGGTGAGAAGAGGAGGGAGGGGTGAGAAGAGGAGGGAGGGGTGAGAAGAGGAGGGAGGGGTGAGAAGAGGAGGGAGGGGTGAGAAGAGGGAGGGAGGGGTGAGAAGAGGAGGGAGGGGTGAGAAGAGGAGGGAGGGGTGAGAAGAGGGAGGGAGGGGTGAGAAGAGGAGGGAGGGGTGAGAAGAGGAGGGAGGGGTGAGAAGGAGGGAGGGAGGGGTGAGAAGAGGGAGGGAGGGGTGAGAAGAGGAGGGAGGGAGGGGTGAGAAGAGGAGGGAGGGGTGAGAAGAGGAGGGAGGGGTGAGAAGAGGAGGGAGGGGTGAGAAGAGGAGGGAGGGGTGAGAAGAGGAGGGAGGGGTGAGAAGAGGAGGGAGGGGTGAGAAGGAGGGAGGGGTGAGAAGGAGGGAGGGAGGGGTGAGAAGGAGGGAGGGAGGGGTGAGAAGGAGGGAGGGGTGAGAAGGAGGGAGGGAGGGGTGAGAAGGAGGGAGGGAGGGGTGAGAAGAGGAGGGAGGGGTGAGAAGGAGGGAGGGAGGGGTGAGAAGAGGAGGGAGGGGTGAGAAGGAGGGAGGGAGGGGTGAGAAGGAGGGAGGGAGGGGTGAGAAGGAGGGAGGGAGGGGTGAGAAGGAGGGAGGGAGGGGTGAGAAGAGGAGGGAGGGGTGAGAAGAGGAGGGAGGGGTGAGAAGGAGGGAGGGAGGGGTGAGAAGGAGGGAGGGAGGGGTGAGAAGAGGAGGGAGGGGTGAGAAGGAGGGAGGGGTGAGAAGGAGGGAGGGGTGAGAAGGAGGGAGGGGTGAGAAGGAGGGAGGGAGGGGTGAGAAGAGGAGGGAGGGGTGAGAAGGAGGGAGGGAGGGGTGAGAAGAGGAGGGAGGGGTGAGAAGGAGGGAGGGAGGGGTGAGAAGGAGGGAGGGAGGGGTGAGAAGAGGAAGGAGGGGTGAGAAGGAGGGAGGGAGGGGTGAGAAGGAGGGAGGGAGGGGTGAGAAGAGGAGGGAGGGGTGAGAAGGAGGGAGGGAGGGGTGAGAAGGCGGGAGGGAGGGGTGAGAAGAGGAGGGAGGGGTGAGAAGGAGGGAGGGGTGAGAAGGAGGGAGGGGTGAGAAGGAGGGAGGGGTGAGAAGGAGGGAGGGGTGAGAAGGAGGGAGGGAGGGGTGAGAAGAGGAGGGAGGGGTGAGAAGGAGGGAGGGAGGGGTGAGAAGAGGAGGGAGGGGTGAGAAGGAGGGAGGGAGGGGTGAGAAGGAGGGAGGGAGGGGTGAGAAGAGGAAGGAGGGGTGAGAAGGAGGGAGGGGTGAGAAGGAGGGAGGGGTGAGAAGGAGGGAGGGGTGAGAAGGAGGGAGGGGTGAGAAGGAGGGAGGGAGGGAGGGGTGAGAAGAGGGAGGCATGGACTCAAAAGAGAGATGAGGTGATGGGAGAAGGAGGGAGCAGAGGTAGGGGTTCCATGAGTGAACCCAGCAGTGATGACCAGAGGACAGCCATGAGAGAGAGAGATGGAGAGAGAGGAGGAGGAGGATGAGAGGTGAGAGAAAGAGTAGAAGAGGAGGAGGAGGAAGATAATCAAGAGAAAGCGTTAAGAGAATTAAGGTCAGTGATTGTCTAGCCAATACATATTCCATCACTTCGCAAGGCAGATTAAACTGAGACGTCACAACGGACTTTAGATTAAAACTCATCAGATTAACCATTTAATCTGGTATCCCAGACGACAGGGGACGGGTGGGGGTCAGTGTCTTATAGGGAAGGGGGCTAGTTAATGATGGTCTCTAATTCACGAGAACAACAACCATTATCTTTGACCTCAGGCCAATGGTCTCAGGCCATTGTTAAACCTCTTAATGAAGGCGAAAGTTCGGATTAGATTATATGATTTGGTGACTTCACCTGAACATCTGGTACACACCCACAATACACATTGTTTCTGAAGAAAATATTCTCCATTCCACACACATCTAGCCAGACCCTCCCTTCCACACAGAGACCTAGTTAGGCCCCTCCCTTCAACACCCAGCCCTAGCTAGGCCGAGATAGTACTGAGATAGTACAGAGAGATAGTGCTGAGATAGTACTGAGATAGTACCGAGGATCTCACCAGATCTCTGTAGTTTCCCTGTGGCCGGCTCTCACTCCAGTCCGCTGGCTCCGCTCTCTCCTCTCTCCTCCTGGACTGGTAGGAGTCTCGCCCGCGGTAGGAGGAGCCAGAGTTGCTAAGGTTACCGCCGGCGTTGCCCCCGCCGCCAAACGTCCGAGGCCCCTTCACAGGACAGCCAAAGGGGAAGATGAAAGAGACCTGTCGTGAAGGAGCGCTCCCTAACGACCTGACAGCACCGGGTGTGTCCAGGTGCTGGGGTGATCATACCTCCACAACATGTCAGTCACCAGGACCAGACGCTGAGCTAGTACAAGCCCACACACACACACACCTCTTTGCTCTTGGCCACCTCAGCGATGGCCGCTAGCCTCTGCTTCTCAAACTCGTCGTTCTCGTCGGCGGTCTTGATGACTCCGGTGGTCTGCAGAGTCTTCCTCTGGTCCAGCTCCCTGCTGTCCACCTCCTCCCTCCTCACACACTTCTACAGAGAGCCAAGAGGGACACACTGAGCCGGGCCCAACCTGCAGGCCGGCCACTAAACACTTGTAACTCCTGTGGCCATCTGGCTGCATGTGGTAACAGTGTGGGCAAGTGTAGCAGCGTCTTCTACAGGTCACAGTGTGCGTGGTGTGTGCATGTGATGTGTGTGTGTGTGTGTGTGGGAGTGTGTGCAGTGTGTTCTACCTGTCCGAATGGCACGAAGGGAGGGGGTCCGCCCTCGGCGCCGATGTTGCTCCTGTTGTGTTTGGCTAAGCTCTGGGGTCAAGGGTCACACGAAGGGCAGTTCAGAGCAACAGCAAATCCAACTCATTTATATAAAACACATTTGCCCCGGGCATAAATACATCATTGACGAATCCAGATCAATGAGAATTTGTTATGTATATGTGATGCTTATGTGTTCATTCGGATTCTCCTTGAGAGGAAAGGAGGTTTTGCTTTTAACCGTTTCTCACCCTTTGCAGGTCCCATTTCTCCACCATGTAATCGACCACCCCTCCAAGAACAGAGATTTTAGAATCGTCCAGCAACAGAATGCCATTCTTCACCAGGACTGTACCAAGTAGCTTCACCTTGGTTCCGGGAGGAGTGTTTAAACTGTTTGGAAGGGGGTTAAGTCAATTTAATTAATCTTAAATAAATATGAAAACAAGAGAGCCATGAAAAATAATCAGATCATTAAAAAGAGATTTCAAGTTTATCGATATAAGAAGAATATGACCCAATAATGCTACAGTAAATCAATGCTGCTAGCATTGGATGCTAGCAGAGTCTGGAGGAGACAAGCAGAGAGACTAGCAGACACTAGTGTCACCCAAGGATAATCCTGCCCCTCACCCTGGTTTGTGTTAATTTAACAGCCCTGGTGCCCTCCAGGCTCTGAGCTCCTCTCATTAAAACAGCAGAGACTTAGAGAGGGATTTTCCAGCTATTGATGCGGGACACCAAAGCAGCAATTACTGGTTTTACTTCCCAACCAGCAGCCAGCGCCAACGAGTCCTCTGGGTTGGGTGCTGGGCGAGGAGACGGGAGATCCACGATGCCACTCACTCACACAAACACTCTCTCTCTTTATCCCCCCTCCTACGGTCTCTTTTTTCACACTTGCTCACACTTTCAACCCTCCAACACATCCATCTCTTTCCCCTGCTCAACACGCAGCCAGCGTGAGACACACTAGCCTTCTCATTCATCTCTGTCCCTCGCATAGGCCGTCCACACACACACACACATCGGTACACTCCATCCTGCCTGTAATCCATCTCGCTCACACACACTTTCTCAGACACACACGCACGTTTCGGAGAACACGCACAAACCCCATCATTAACCACCGTTGATTGCCGCCCTGATAAATGTGTGTGTGTGTGTTTCTAAGGGGCTCACAAAGGGGGGTCTGTTTGTCACCCCCCCCCCCTCCCTCCCTCTCCATCACCAGCTCTCCGGCCACTCCACCTGTACGGGCTGGCCGGTCGCCATGGCAGCAGGCGCTGCTGCCGGCGCTGCTGGGATGGAGATGTAATTAAAGAAGGGGGATAGGTGGGGGAACAGACTGGGCCGAGCGAGGGAGGAATAAGACCAAAGAGAGGCTGTGAGGGGGGTGGAGGGGGGCAGGACAGGAGCTGGGAGAGAGTCTGGCAGGGTATGCTGCTCCCAGGTGAAGCTGTCCCCAGAAGTCTCTGATGCTGAGCGACGTGGCCAGAGAGGCAGAGGGAGATCCAGAAGGGTGACAGAGAGATGTTCCTTTAATCTGACTGGGATTTTACAAACATATAAGCGGTGAAATCCGCCCTAATTAAGAGGGAGGGGTCTGAGAGTGTGGGTTTCGCGCTTAGCATGCGGTCTCCTTTCCCTTATGGGCTCCCACGCCTAGGATATAGTCAGTCTAGCACAGTGTAGTGTAGAACTCGGAAATGTAGTACACTTCCCTACAGAGACAACCAGAAACATAAACTAAATAAAAGGTCTTTCACCGTTCCTCGGACCATCAACATACTTTTGGAACTCTGCACTTCTGATTTTGATCTTCAGCAGTGCTTTTTATCTGCAGTATTTGGAGGTCAATTATCATAAAAACATCTGATAAATGAATAAAATGTTAAATATAAATGTACTGGATTGGCTTTCTTTCCACGTGGCCAATTAATAACAATGCCAGAGGCTCTTAATCTGTTTGCAGAACTGTATTCAGTCTGGCTGGCTAAACTCAGGGGAAAGAAAAAACTAAGCCCTCTTTACCTGAGATAAAGCTGACATGTTGTTTTATCGGCCAATTAAATGTGATTATCAAAGAAGCCATCAGGAGAGATTGTGTAGAGGCCCTTCACAGGGGGCAAACATAGCTAATTAATACATCAGTATTATCATAATGAAGATTGACCATATCTCGGGAATCACTCAAGAGAAATAATTGCAGCTTCCCCTGATAGGTCTAGGGCCTTTAGAGGCCATTTCTCTCTCTGGTAGTTTTTCTAAGCGTAATCAGATCAGTTCTCCGGCTGCAATGTGGTCTCTTAATTGTAAAAGCGTATTCCAAACATGAAATCTACTCCAAGACATTCATATTCCATCTGTATGCAGTCAGAGAAGCTCCCTGGAACCATCCACCTTGCTCTGATCTGTGTCTGATCTCACACATCAAACCCCTCACAGATAAACCTGGATTTGGATGCAGTCGTACCTGATTTTGGACAGGTGTTTGAACTCCAGGCCCACGCAGGTGATGTGTCCGTCCGTCATCTGCAGCCGGAGCATCCTAGAGGCGCCCTGGGACTCCTCATGGTCCTTGGGAGCCGAGACGTTCCTTAACTTCTGCACCTGGAGAACGCAGGGACCCTCCAACTGCGCACCCGGCCAGAGCGAGGGAGAGAGAGGGCAAAGTCTAATGTCTCTTTGTGAGGACAGACCAAAACAACCAAGGTTGTTCCTGATGTGAATCTGTAAACGGTCGACTGTTTTTATTCACTAAGCGTTTAAACGGAGTTACTGAACTACGGTTATGTCTTCTACTGCATCCGACTGCTTGTCCCATGGGGATGTTGCAGGCTGTATTTCTGAAACTGTTTTCCTTGACGGACAACCATTAAAATCTGGAATGGAACGCTGAGCTTTCGCGTGCTGCCAAGGAAGGATCAGTCTAATGGCTGGGAATTGGATGGAAAGTTGTGCTTTACGTCCCTGCATTGTTTTGCAGTTACACTTTCTTTCCACAATTCTGGTAGTTCTGTTCATGCTACAGATGCAGCGCAGAGAAGGAATTGTGTCTGACAGCAGTATGATATCATATTCTCCGCCTGAGGGATTATCATTAAACTCACATAAAAAATTAAATCATTATCTTCTCCCATAATCTGTGACATTTCCCGACATTTCCCAGTAATTGCAAAACAGGCCGAGTCAACAGACTTCTTTCAAAAGCAGTGCGCTAGTGGCATCTAGTGGTCTACGTGGGAAATGCCTGTTGAATTGACTCCGGACATAAACAAAATTCGCTGTATTATAGTTAATGTCAATCACCGAAGAGTTTGTAAAATCCCAATGTGGACTAATGTCCCACGACCACACCTGTGCTGACACATGCACATCCTCACCTTGTCCACTCGTCCACTGTTGATCTCTGAAGGCAAGTACTTCCTTCCGATTGGCCTCAAATCACTCTGCCAAAACATAACATTTAATTATTTAGCAGGCGCTTTTATCAAAGAGGCATGCAAACATATCCAAAGTGCAGTGCAGAAGATTATCAAGGACCAGAAGTCAGTTCTAACACTGTAACAGTGGCTGATGACATGTCTGTGTTACACTTCATAGTGCAACATCATATCTCAAATACAACATCATAAAAAGGTAAGTTTGCAGGTGTATACATGACATACATTACATGAAGTAATATACAGGTAAGTGCTGAATATGGTTTGTTTACAGACCAATATAACGAGTCATTCACTCAAACACACAGATCCCCACTTGTCATTTTATTTGGTTTAGAGTTACTGATATAGCTAGGTAACCCATGTTTTAATACCATGTTTTAGATCCTTAGTTAAGACACATTTGCAGCTGATACATAAATAAATAAAAAGTATGTTAAGAGGTAGCACATGTAATGTATGCACGTCATTTTTCTATGTGTTACAAGTCTCTCACTCACTAATAGTCGTCTGCGTGAAGTAGGTTTGAATTGTACTGATAAGAACTTGGTATTTAGAAATGTGACTTACATTAAGTGCAATACGGATGATGTCATGTGCCGAAGCTTTCTCAACAGTGCCTTTTAATTCTTCTATCCCCTCATCACTGAGGTACCTATTGAAGGAGAAAGGCAAAAAAAAACGCAAATATTAAGATGAATAATGTACTACTAGCTCGTCTAGTATGTGAATACTGGTTAGCAACATGCCTATTTATTGAGCGTTAGCAAGTGAGGTTTGCCGATGGGGTCAGCAAGAAAGTAAATGGCATCAAGTCAAAGGAATTTATCTAACTTACAATTAACCGGTTATACACACATGCACTATTGCTTTACATTGTGTTTTACAACTACATCGCTTGCAGAACTTGATGGCTAGGAAGCTAAACAAGAATAGCTAGTTAGCCTGGCTAGCTGAAAGTAGGCTAAGCTAGCTAGCTAACATATTGTTAGGCTACCCACCAGCCCTCTTTAGTCAAAGATGAGTTTAACTCAGCCATGTTCTTCTCAATTAAATATCGAATTGAATTGTGTTCATCGATCTATCTAATCTAGGGGGTTCTCATTTTAATACACTGTATTATCTCATAGCATGCCAACCAGTGGGATTAACCAGCCTGACCGACTGTGAATGCAGTAACGTCACTACTAGGAGAGTGACAGGTCAGAGTTGAATGAGTTTTTGAAGCGCCATAGAACACAGCTACACCTAGAGGCGTCCGTGCCAAAACGATAACTGCATCTGCAGTTTAGTATATACACAGTACATGCCCACTAAACTTTAAAAGATTATATTTAAATACAGAACGTATGCATATATGTTTGTCACATACTTAATTGAGTAAATTTAACAAATTGTATTTTCTCCTTAGAACCGGAAGATGATTTTGGACTACAAGATGACGACAGACAACGGCTCTACCGGAAGTTTCTACGTGTTCAGATGTAACAGGAAGCGTTTTGTGCATTTTCGCCACCGATCAGTCAGAACTTTCAAAATAGGAGGTTCAGCAGGTATGTGCTTCCTTTATGAATTTAAAAAAATCTTAAATTGCCGTACCGGTCAATATGTGTATGCACATTAATTGATTACTGTGGTATCTCAAGTAAGAACTCCACCTTACTATGCTACAGTAGCTAGCTCTAGCTAGCTGCTTGTTTACAATTTATCAAGACAGAACAAATGATTAATAAAAACAGTATCGTGTTGTGACATGTATAAGAGACTAATATGTATCAACCAAGCTAGCTAGCTAGTTGGTATTTAATGAACAAACGTGCTAAGATGTCAATAGAGTGCGTCACTACAGTGTGGTACAATAACCATACTCGCGTAGAAAGCCTAGCATTCACCATATATAGCTTGCTAGTTTTTTGGCCATTACTAACGGTAGCAAACGTACAACTCTTGTCTTCTGCAGCGCTATGTTGCCGACTACCTCGCCGCCGAGCCACGGCAACGGTAGCTTGAGCGCCCGCGATGCAGCCAGACACACGGCGGGCGCTAAGCGATACAAGTACCTGCGGAGGCTGCTGCGTTTCAAACAGATGGACTTTGAGTTCGCGGTATGGCAGATGCTGTACCTGTTTACTTCTCCTCAGCGGGTGTACCGTAACTTCCACTACAGGAAACAAACCAAGGACCAGTGGGCCCGAGACGATCCCGCCTTCCTGGTTCTTCTCAGCATTTGGCTTTGTGGTCAGTAGCTTTATCAACTCTGAAATTCAGTGTGGATGTGATGCATAGTTCTGACTGTACACCAACAGTCTCTTCATTCATAGCCTTGAGGAACAAAAGTAAGGACAACAGTTACCAGACAAGAACTTTTAACTATTTCCCTCTTACTGGAGAGTGAGGTGTTGTGTAGGTAGGCCCATATCCCATCACTGTACTAAGGATTCCCACGCAGTTTGATGACATATCTGTCTCCTCCTGTGTACCCTCTCCTCTGCAGTGTCCACGGTGGGCTTCGGCCTGGTGCTAGACATGGGCTTTGTGGAGACCCTGAAGCTCCTTCTGTGGGTGGTCTTCATCGACTGCATCGGGGTGGGCCTGCTCATTTCCACACTCATGTGGTGAGGAAATGCGTCGTACTGTTTTTCCTTTTGTCAGTCTAACGAATGCCTGTTTCATTCCACACTCCATTACTCAGTGTTTATAAACAGCTGGGCTCTGTTTTGGCTCCTCTGTCATGTGGAAGGGTTTGGTTGTTAAGCCGTCCTCACACGGTTAATGATCGTTAACGTATGGTACAGTGGAAGGAGCATATCCCTTATTGACATATCTCCTCACCTGGTGTGTCCTGAGCTTCCGAGTTGAAGTTGTGTAATAGACAGCCCACACCGACATCATGCCACACGTTTCCACACTGGTCGGTTTCGTTTTTTTCTAACTCGTAGCTGAGATGTGGCTACTTTGTGCACTGTGCCTGGTCAATACCGACCGCTCCTTGACCCTGACCCCCAAAACACTGTTAGTACTATCCACGATCTTCTGCTGTACATTCTAAATGCACTATTTGTATGTCGCATTGGATGAAGGTGCGTGCTAAATGAATGACTGTCTTTCTAGGGTTATTACTAATAAGTACCTTCTGAAGCACCCTGGGAAGGACTCTGATGTGGAGTGGGGATATGCATTCGACGTGCATCTCAACGCCTTCTACCCCCTGCTCGTCATCCTACACTTCCTGCAGCTCTTCTTTATCAACCGTAAGCATCACGTGAAGAAACACGAGTCGAAATGCCCAACAAAATATCTATTAATGGTGTAGGCCTGTGCAGGTAATACTGAGAATATGACACAGTATCACCAGGGCTCGTAGTTTAGTAGTACTCATCAAGTACTCATCAACGATGCAAACTGTTTTTCAACCTTTCAATTTTGGGGGGAAATATTTTTCAAACCTTTCAAAACTATTTTCAAACCTTGTTTCGAAAATATTTTCAAAACTGTTTCAATGTTTGTTTGTTTTTCATTCAAATGCTCCACTGCTGAGCTATACCTGTCCCGTATAGCAGGAAACATTAGACTTTGGGATAAACAACACAATTCATTCATTCTTTTAAGACTGATCCCTCTCTGCTGTGTGTTCCAGACATCGTGGTTATAAACTCAGAATGGTTCCTGGGATACTTTGTAGGGAACAGTATGTGGCTGATGGCCATTGGTTACTACATCTACATTACCTTCCTGGGTTATAACGGTAAGCTATCACATCCGTCCTGTTCTCAGTAGAAGATGGTGAATCGCTACTGAAAGTGTGTGGACAGTTTCAGAATGTATTACCTTTTATTGAAGATGATTTTTAAACAATTGAACTGTTTCCGGCCTCCATAATGTCTTCTGAAACTGATGTTAGGCACGTTAGCCACTAGAGGGCGCACTGTCCTGGTTTCTACCTTGGTAACCAATATAGGTTTTACCCAGTAGCATATTCTGATCATCTTAACACAGGGACACTAGGTAGGAGACTAGCCCTCCTCTAACCAGAACAATTAGTGATGCTGTTTACACTGTGTAAGCATCAGGGGAGAACAGTAAACATGGTTGCATCTCTCCCCTACAGCCCTGCCCTTCCTGAAGAACACAGTGGTGCTGCTCTACCCCTTTGCTCTGCTGGTCCTGGGCTATATCCTGTCTCTGTCTTTGGGATGGAATCTCACCCGGGGCCTGTGCTGGTTCTACAAGTACCGCGTCCAGTAGGCAACCCCCCAGCCCACTGTCTCGTCCCAGATGGGTCGCTGGGGGCTGCAGTGGGAGGTGGGACTCACACGGACTGAATGTTTTCATTCTGGAGGCGAATGGGGGGGGATATATGTTTTGTAAACTTTGTAAATAGTACGCCGGATTTAAGATGCCCAAATGATGCATTGTTTCTAAAGAGGATATCTTGGTTCCCTTTCTGTTGAATATTGTTTTTTTTCTGTGTTTTTAAAAGAAGATTTAAGAAAAGAAATACTCACTCTGTTTGTTGAAGATGTGAGAGAAGTGTTATAGTTTGGTGAGTCTTTTGGTGGGACATTTGGAGTGTACATTCCTTAGCACTTTCAATAAAACACGTTTTATCTTAATATGATCTCCTTTGTATTTAGGTTTTTAGTCAATAAGTCCATATATAATACTAAAGTTTAAGTACACGATTACATTGTTACAAAGTTTGGTTGGTTATCATAGTTTGGGTTTTAAAAACCACATACTGCTTAAAATAGTTTGAATATACCTTGATAAATCCAGTTCCTGCTGGAGCAGAACCTCCACCCATGCAAGCATGCAACAGATGAAAATCAAACAAACCCTGTTACTTCAGGGAGTCCATAAGCATCTTCTTGAACATCTCCAGATCCACCTTCCTCATGACTGAGATCTTGTGCTGGTTCTTCAGGACTCCCAGTGTGTCCAGGACCATCATGCCTCTGGTGAAGGTCCCCTGGAGCTCCACGGTCACCGCCACCTTCTCGCTGGCCGTCACAAACTGGTCGTCAATGGCCGCCGCCATGGCGTAGGAGTCGCAGGAGGCGAAGCCGCATCCCGCCACCATCTCCCTCCTGTAGCGCTCCGTCTGCCTGGCCATGTCCATGGTGTGTCTGAAGATCCTCCTCATGAAGCAGGCCTTGTCGGAGTCCTGGGCCAGCCAGGGGTCACAGAAGGTCTGGTGGGGGGGGGGGGGGGGTTGAGAGGGGTCGAGAACACCATGTTTTATTAACTATCTGTTCTCTATTTACATTTGATTTATCAAGTAACCAGACAAAGTGCAACACTCATTTAATCTACACACATCAACAAAATATGTGATGTGTACAAAATGACTGATAGGTCACAATGGTGTTTAGGATGTGTGAAGTTTCTAAGGAATTACCCATGGCAGCATGTTCTCACAGGCAAACTCCCATGTAGCGATGTGTGTCGGGCAGTTGAATTTGTTCAGCACTATGTAAGCAGCCTCGGGGTCGGCTACAAAGTTGAACTCTGCACACACTGTGGTGTTTCCCCTCGCTGCAAACACAAGTCAGCCCAGTCACCAGCAGACCGCACGCTGACCCATCAGGGATGTCTACAGCAGTATTACTAAACTGGGTTCACCTTGACTTGCAGAAAGAGAATTTAAGTCATATTGCCTGACTACACACAAACACGTACAGTATATGCACTGCATATGTTGGCCTTCAAAGATATAAATTACAGATGGGGTTTATAATAATATGTTGAGATGTGAAAATACAAGGTTATAATAATAAAAGCAGTGTATGCTGATATTTGAAAATGTGGCCTATATAAACAGGATATGACCTCACAGTTAGTGTTGCCTCCCATGATGTAAAGGCCCTTTAGCTTTTGAGGAAGGCTGGGGTCCAGCTTCACAGCCAAGGCCAGGTTGGTCAGGGGTGCCGTAGCAACCAGAGACACCTGAACAGGAACATTCAGTACTGTGCAAAAGTCTTACGCCCCCACCCAAAAAATGTGAAAGCAAAAATGTGGGTGCGGCCATAAAATATAGGCTAATTTTCTCCATAAAAAGTGGGTGGGACATGTCGCCCCTGGACAATATGTACAGACGCGGTGCCTACCTCTCCAGGATGCTGGTTCACTATGCGGATCATGGCTTCCACAGCCCCTTCTTTCTGGAGCATCTCCAGTCCAGGTGCGTGTGGGTCCGGGGCGTCGCCCAGGCCGTCCGCCCCGTGGAACCCTTCTGCATCCACGGGACAACCCAACAGAGGCTCTGGCGATCCTCTGAACACTGGAATCTTCCACAGTTTTTTAATCAGTTAAATATATAAATAGGCCTAACTCTATAAGTACCGACTGCGAATGGTTAAACCCACAAATGTATTGTGCGAATGGGGAATGTGTATAGCTCAGTTATAGATTATTTGGATGCATATTTAAAGGTCACTGTTCTTGCCCCTAAAAACGGTTGGGGTTCAATACCACATTAAACAGATACAGCGCAGAAGCATTTCATTTTTCGTTATATCCACATAATTTAATCTAACCAAAAACAATTTGTTAGAATTGACAGTTAGACATGACCAACGATAGCCGTGGGCTGAACGAGTTATTTACCTACCTTATAGATAGTTTAAAAAGGACAGTCAATGCTTCCGATTTGTTTAATCGAACTTTTCAGTTTTTTTCCAACAATATAAGATAATAAAGTTATAAAAGGACGACGACAAACTACTTTTTACAAAACACAAACACCGTGATACCTCTAGTCTGCCTGTTGCGTAATAGGGTAAAATGGGTCCAAACTTTTTTTTTCTCATCAGTTTTGGATCCAGTTACTTCTCAGGTGGTGGTATGTTGATGCAGTAAACACACTCGTGGTCTGCAGGCTACAGTGGATAGGCTATCTTCATAACAACACCGTTTTTTGTTTGAACTCTCTTACGTGGTTGTGTACATGTATTAATAGCAGTTGCTTACTGCAAACATTTCCTCCAGTTCCTTCCTCTGAACATTTATCACAGGTCCCTAGAAACTTCACGAGTGGTTCTGCATTTGCCAATTTGTCTGACGATACCTTGATCCAAAATCTTTGCTACAGTGTATCTACTGGCACCTAGAACATTCCTTCATGTAATAGATTGGCCTAAAACTGAGTTTACTTCTTGCTATACCCAGAACACTCAGACAGGATTCCAAGAATCCTCAAACAAATTCAAATGCGATAAGACTACCACGTGATGGGACACAAACAATTCACAAATCTTTTTCTTTTATTAGCATCAGATATTGATAAGAACACAATTTATCGCAATATTCAGGAATACAGATATCCTATTTTTGTGCATGGTAAAATAAATGCGCTCATTACAATAGAAATAAATATGTATCCAATCCAAACATGGAATGGCAACTATAGTAGAGAAAGCACATTGATGCAAAATAAATTTGTATCCGCAATGTTCAGTAAAATGCAGACCGACACGACAATGTACAGAACGACACAGTGATTTCACTGTTGGCCTACTTTGCAAATAACTTGAGTGGTTCACAGTTGCCTGTTAAAAGTCCCTGTATATGTGGAGCTCTTATCTGCACACATAGGAGTATTCTGAGAGAAGGGGATTCTGTAAGTGAAGTTTTTGACAGTTGTTTGCATTGAAATCCTCAGACAGTGCAGCAGGAACATGAACAACAGTGATCTCTTGTGGTCAGAAGATACATTGCAGTGTTAGCGCAGAGGGTAATGGTTCCTTACAAATCTCTTCTTATTCCTTTCTCCTCTTTTGGAATGGCACAACCAATCTCAGTTCTGGAAAAAGTTCAAAACAGCTTTGCAACAAATGCATACATTTATTGAAGAACATTTTTTAACACTAATAGGTGACATGACGTTAAGATGGAGACACATGGATCCCTATGTCGTTTTTCTTCAGTGTCGATGGCAATTCAGTCTGTTTATTCTAAATGAGAGAAGACAGTGAGACTGCATGGTTGAAAAGCTGCATGAGGTGCCTGGGAAGGAGGGAAGGAAGGGGGGGAGGGGAAGAGGCTTACAACCGCTTTCCATGTGCAGAGAATACTAATAGGCACCCAAACGAGAAAGCAACATTTGCAGGTTCGAGAACGTCCACTGCTTCCTAGACAGAACTGCAAATAAAGGTTGTGCTCGCGTCATATCTATGGTACAGATCCCTGCTACCTGGCTTCCAATCACCTGCAACAGAAGGTGCGTCTAGTCTGTGTTCCTGATAAGGAACTTGGTTTCCAAGAACGTCGAGTTTGTGAAGGAATGGGTTGAAGGTGGAAGGCACAAAAAGAGACAACAAAATAAAATGCCCAAAGTAAAAATGTATTCACAAACAGCAGCTCTCAAGTCACACTCTACAAGAAAAAACAGTATTGTCCACATGAACGGGACAGAAACCCAAACTATAAAACCATGTAAAATGCATAGACACAAAGCTGATAATGACCAGGGTGCAGGTGGGATACGAGGGCTAAAACAGGTACACTGTATATCCAGTGTGACGGGTTGCACAGAGACTGCATGTTGGAGTGGGTTTGTTACATCTGAATGCATGGCGCTTTAAAACAAAATCATAATACTTGAAACAGCTTCATTACAGCCTCCCCAAGACAGTAGCTCAGTGCACGTTAAGATCAGTGATCTGCAGACTATGTCCAGTGTTACCGTAAATGACCTAAAAGCAGGGTCTACGCTGGACAGTGCATCTAGATCTATCTAAAAGTAGTCGGAGGTCTGAGCTTTGTGCATCTTCAGGCCAGAAGTTGAATGTCACCTTTCCATGTCATGGTAACATCATCTACATGGTCTGTTAAACTGACAGCTAAGGGAGATTCAGAACAAGGGATTACCGAAATGTGAGACTTGACCGACAACTGAACAAAATACCAATGTCTACGCCGTTAAAATCCACGGATGCACAGGCTAAGATCTACACATCTGGGGCTTTTTCAAGAGGAAGCAACGCAAACAGGACAGACAGAACGCCGGCTCTACGCCGCGCACCTCTGGGGGGCCTCTTCCTGAGTACGGCGCTGGTGGGGTTTCTACAGGTATCGGCCACACGGTAGCTACAGGACGCACGGACCCTCGTCAGGAGTCCACTTTGCCAAACGTCCCGTCCGGAGGCCTGTAATGTTTGGGGAAGGCCTTGAGCTGCAGGGAGTTAAACGCGTACTTGCGACATCCGACATTCTTCATCGTGTTCTCCCTTCTGCAGCCCTCACTGGGAAACGAGAGAGGGGGGGGGGGGGGGGGAGGGAGTGCAGAGGGGAGAGAGTGGGGGGGGGGGAGGGGACGAGCACAGAGAGGATGACAGCAAGTGAAGAAAAACGAAAAACAAAAATTGGGTCTGTTAAAATACAAGACAAAATAAAAACCCGATGGCACAGTGAGAGTAACACAGACTACGTGAGGACTGGGATGGGGGTGGGTTGTAGTGTGGGGGGGGGGGGGGGTGTTGGAGAGACACTGGGGCCTGTGAAACACTAACGAGCTGCTGGCCTGTAAACATGGAGGTTCCCATGCAGGGAAGGATCTACAAACACGTCCCATCTAAAAGCACTGAGCTTTTGCTTCTCGATGATCATTTTTGGTTTTTCAAACGTTCAAATCAAAAGTGTCATCAACGAGGGAGCTTCTTACTCTGCGACACGTGGCTACCACAGAGCAGGCTCAGGCCGCATGGCGGGGGACTTATTGCACTTTCAGGGGTGAAGCATTGATGAGGAAGAGACAAGACAGAGAGAAGGAGAGAAGAGAGAGGGACAGGTGAGAAAGAGAGAGAGACAGTTGAGAGAGAGAGAGGGATAAGTGAGAGAGAGAGAGAGGGATAAGTGAGAGAGAGATAGGTGAGAGAGGGATAAGTGAGAAAGAGATAGGTGAGAGAGGGATAGGTGAGAGAGAGACAGGTGAGAAAGAGAGAGAGACACGTGACAGAGAGAGAGGGATAAGTGAGAGAGAAAGGGATAGGTGAGAGAGAGAGAGAGAGAGAGAGAGAGAGAGAGGGATAGGTGAGAGAGATAGGTGAGAGAGAGAGGTTGAGCATAGTGGGTCACAACAGGACTCTTCATACTGACTGTCTAACACAGACACCTGAAAACAACCACCCACCACTCTGCTTCTATAAAGTGACAACAGCAGGGAGATTATGCAAGAACCATAATCACAATATATACTCTGCATTAGAATACATATTTTTTTTAGCAAACATAATGTATATGCATTGGCACATAAGCATTTTTAAATACTATTTACAGCAATACAAATATAGTTTCTATTGATTTGATAGTGCTCTCTTGGGGATTTTCCCTTTACCAAAAACCTCTATGGAAAGAAAAAGCAAGAAGCCAGGAGCTGATTATTAAATAGGAATAAATGCATTTGCCTTAACAAAACCTTAAAGAAACCTGGCTACGTGGCCTACAATAAATATATTTGGAGCCAGAAAGAAATGTTCATTTGCAACCTTTTCTTATAGTTCTCTTACTGGTTAGAGTGGTTTTCTAACCCTCCAGACAGGAGGAGCTATCTGAAAACAGGGCTGCTAGTTGAACAGTTCCCTTTCTAAACAGCAGGGGGCACTTCAGGGGCTTTGTCACTGCTTACTGACAGAAGAAGAAGGTCCCTCTTTGCTTTAATCATGTTACTATCGTGGCTCCTTTGATTTCATCCCTGCCCCAACATTTTGTCATGGGAATAGAGGTAGTTCTAAATCAGCGTAATTGATTGATAGTTATGGAATAATTCTATACATCACTCTAAATATACACAACATATCCAAAAAACTTAACGTGGAATACCGAGCAAAGAATACTGCATATGCTTCCGTTGTTGTTATGATGTAAATAGAAACACCGCACTAAAGAGATCAATTCATATAAAGTGAATCCTCAAAGACTGTGAAACAGCATCTATCCATTGTCTTGAAAAGGTCAAAGGTCGTCATAACTGGTCAAATGCATATGGAAACTGCTGCCTTTGTTTTGTGGGGAATGTTCCAGAAGGGTCTCGAGGTCAGGTATGGTGTTAGGTGGGGGAGCATGATTACCTCCCCAAAGGAGGTTATTTTTGGGTGGTCTATTTCTTTAGTGGGTCATCTTAGATTGGGCTGAATATGTCTGTCTTGGAAGGAAACAGCAGCAAAGTCTTCTTCGTGTCACAGCAGCATTCACGTAAGGAAGAGTTCATCACATACTGAGTATAGCTCAGTGGTTAAGAGCATTTGACTGAAACCGCAGGTTTGAATCTTCCCATGTATGTTGCTATGGATCAAAGCGCCTGCTAAATTAATCCATCACATGGGACTGATTCTGGTTCCGTAGAACCCAAACAGGAAGATCAGGATTACGTTCAAGAGTCAGCTGTAACCTCTGTTGTGCTGCATCATAAATCATCTAGAAAACCTAGTCCTGCTTCCTAACCAACCTGGGACTAACACCAGGATGCTGGTCTCTCCCAGTCCTGCCTGAAGCCTTTGGCACAATATCCTACATTCTTCTGATCTCTCTCCTACCCCATCCATCTTTCAGAACAGCGGGAAATAAAGAAATAGTAAATATAGAAAAATACACAAATACTGCTAGTTGGATACTGCGCCCAGCATGTTACATAACTATAGGGGTGGGTGGAGCTCGGCGGTTAGGGCATTTGACTGCAGGTCGCAGGTTCAAATCCCCCGTGGACTGTACGTCACTTTGGATAAAAGCGTCTGCTAAATGAATACATTATTATTTTTATTACACTAGGCCTACATATTCAAACAAGCTTGCCTGAAACACTGCGGTGTACATTCCAACCATTTAACCATAAGACTTGTTTCCTGTGAAAGAATAAATCGTGTCTATTGGCGAGACTTACTGCATTCAACAAGCTAGAAAGTGCGAGCAGACAGTCTCCATCTGTAAGAGCAGGAAGAACTGGAAATGACTGTACAGGCCGCTACAACCTAACTGGCATCTAGAACCCATTCACAACCTTCTTCTGGCCTACGCACTTTAGGATGCTAATATAACATGGAAGACATCAAAAATCAAGCTAGCCAAAAATGTGCACGACTGAAAAAAACTCTTGTGCAAAACGAAACCCTAAATTCAGAGTAAGAAAAAGGGCTATAGTCATGTGTAACCTGGAATTGCAAAAGTTGCATACATATTCATCATAATCTATAACAATACTGTTAAATCCAGAATTACGACAATAACCTCTCATCTCGACAATAGCTATTATACAGTGGCTTTGTTTCAAACTCTGTCGTTCAAGATGGTTCTTCCAGTGAGGAATAAGGCAGAACTATGACCCCTACAGTCACACACTGAACCGACAACCTTTAGACCAGCCCCCTGCTTTGACTTGATTGGTCGAAAGACAGTGGACAGGTATGGCAGGATGCTGGACAGAAGCATCCATTGGTTGGAGGGGCAGTCATTTTAGCTGAGAGACGCAGTGTAAAGCCTCGTAAAACTCTACACTCACTAACATCCAGTATAGACATCTTGCCTTCCTGACAAACTAACTGACTACTATCCCTCTATCTGACTGACCGCTTACCTTCCTGTCTGCCTGCATTCTTATCTGCCAGTCTGCCTGCCAGACAGTTACACTGGAGGGTCAGGGAGGGTCAGCGGGGGTCAGGGTAGTAGTAGACAGTAGAAATAGAGCGAGAGGAAGGAGGGGGGGGGGGGGAGGGGCTCAGGGCGAGGAGGGTCAGGGGTCCAGTGTGTTGCCTGTGTGTGTGTGTTCGTGTGTGTGTGTGTGTGTTCAGCTGCAGCGGAGCTTGGCCAGCAGGTAGGCCACGCTGAGGAAGAGCCAGACGATGAGCAGGTTGGGGCTGAGGGCCAGCAGGGGCAGGGAGTACAGCAGGCTGGGGTCCAGCCGCAGGTCCCTCGCTGGCAGCAGCCCGCTCAGGTTCTTCTGGATCACCCCCTCCCTGGTCCCAATGCTGTGGAGAGGGGGGGGGGGGGGAGGAGGGGGAGGGGCAAGAGAAAGGAGGAGGGGAGAGGACAGGGGGGACCGGGGGGGAGTGAAGAAGCGAGGCCAGGAGAGACGGATGGCATGGACGTGTGCGTGGGGACAGCGAGGGGAAAATCAAAAGAAATGGAGGCGACGAGCGCGAAGGCGGAGGAGAGAGAGGATGAGGGCGCGGGGGAAGGCGGGAGGAGGTTAGAGAGTGATGTCAGGACCACAGACCACAGCCAGCGGAACGGACAGGTGAAATGAGACCCGTTCAGACGAGAACAAAGACCCCCCCGGACACCAAGCGGAGGAACGAGGACAGGAACACATGAGGAAGCAGAATCAAAACGTGACATGGTTACAGAGGAAGAGAAGGAAGAGAGAGAGAGAAAATTAAGAGAAATGTTTTGACATCTTTGTGGGATAGGAAGGGAGACAGGCAAGAGGACACAGCTATGGGACTTTCCTGAGGGAGGGGGGGGGGGGGGGGGAGTCAACTGAGGGGCTTCAGCTAAATTACATTTATGAATTGTAAACAGCTTATTTGACTTATATTGCCTCCTGAATTGACCTGAGCCCAGAGTAGAGGAGGAGGAAGAGGGAATGGGGAAGGGGGGGAGAGGGCATTGCCAGCCTTACAGCCATGCAGCACGAACGAGCCACCTTCCCAGCATGCAGTGCACTCAAGTCGCCAAACCTCAGAGCCCATTACCAGGTGTGTGACCTACGGCAACCGCTCCTAAAACTCCGCCCCACACAGAGCTCTCCCCTCACAGCTGTATCATCGCTGGGTGAGGACGGAGAACCGGGATCACCAGCCACTGAAACATCCAACCTTCTGTCTGGACACCAGGACGAGAGAGAGGTCCTGGCTGCCCGCCAGCCCCTGAACACCTTGTCCTAGTGTACGCCTGCGTGCCACCTCATGCCATTTGGACGAGAACCGTTTTCGCGTCATTGCTGTGAGCCTTCAACCATGCATGAATAACCTTGGAGCGGGCTTCCTGCTGTCGGTAGATACTGTTCTCCTGTCAGCGGACTGTGGTACTGTTCTACCGCGAGTGTGGATCATTACTGAACCGTCACCGAGGTGTTTCCCCGGCAGTCACTCAGCCCGCTAACGCAACAGGGTGTTCATCCTTCTCTTCTCGTTCAGCAAGCAGTCAGCAAACAGGGGGATGGGGAGGTGGAGGGATGGAGGACAGGGGGATGAGATGAGGTAGATAGGTGCGCTATGAGCTCCGTGGGTGGGTATTTACTGCAAACTTCTGGACGGACAGACAGGGCTGAGAACAGAATGACACTGAAGGAACAGGTGCCAACTGCCAAGAGAGATACAGAGAGAGATTAGAGTGAGAGAGAAAGAGAGAGAGAGAGAGAGAGAGAGAGAGAGAGAGAGAGAAAGAGAGAGAGAGAGAGAGAGAGAGAGAGAGAACGAAAGAGAAAAAGGTTTGTGAGAGGGAGCGAAAGAGAGAGTTAGAAGGAGACAAAAAGAAAGAGGGAGAGGTAGACAGAGCGAGAGAGGGAGCACTAAAGTAAGAAAAGAGTGGTAAGTTAGAGAGGGAGAGAGGGTTTTTAAAGGCCATTTCAAAAAGGACCGTGCAGTCCTCTCCTTGCCACGAAGCTAGTTGGCACATGCCCTCACAGTGGTGGTGGGGGGGAGAGGGCGGTGGGGGGGGGCGTCTGAGTTCAGGCAGTAGAGAGGGGGCTCGGAGGGGGGGTACGTACCTGCGCATGCAGTCCAGGGCCTGGGTGAAGACCTGGGGCGCCATGCCGTGCTCGTGCTGCAGGATCAGACACTGCTCCAGGGTCACAGACATGGCCGTGCGGTCCTTGGCGCTCTTACAGCTGGTGAAGCGCACGCCGTTCAGACGCCGGCAGATCTGGGGCGGAGGAGGGGAGAGGCGGGTGGATCACACACACACACACACACACACACACACACCAAGTACACACGGTCAAGGTAGAGAAGTGGGTGGTGGGAGGACTTTTAATCAAGCAAATGTAAGTGCTATCTTCATCTCCATGCCAAACCAGCGCTGGTGATTGATGTGTGTGTCATACCTCTGCGGCCTGCCACAGGATGTCCACGTTCTTGTTCTTGCTGGCGTGGACGTTCTGCCCCAGGAACCTCAGCAGCTCAGGGAGGCACGTCTGAGAACGAGACCTGGGGAGGCCTGGGGGAGGGGGGGAGCCAGGAGGAGGAGAGGAGAGGGAACCAGGAGGAGGAGAGGAGAGAGGAGGAGAGGAGAGAAGAGGAGGTGAGTACAACGTCTCCAGGCTGAAAGGCAGGAGAGGAGAGGGCAGCCCTGTCACTCACAGTCCTCAGGTAGGACCTCTTTGAACTGCTCGTAGTAGGAGTTGAGTCTAGCCAAGCTCTCCAGGTTAATGACTTCCTGCAGGGACGTGTCTCCAAACCTGATGCACGCACACACGCACACACGCACACACACACACACACACAGAGAAACACACACAAAGAGCAAGTGTCAGTTTATTTTCTATTTTCTCCCCTCCTCCCCCCCAGTCCCATCCTCCCCCCAGTCCCATCCCCTCCCCCCCAGTCCCATCCTCCCCCCCAGTCCCATCCTCCCCCCCAGTCCCGTCCCCTCCCCCAGTCCCATCCTCCCCCCCAGTCCCGTCCCCTCCCCCAGTCCCATCCTCCCCCCCAGTCCCGTCCCCTCCCCCAGTCCCATCCTCCCCCCCAGTCCCATCCTCCCCCCCAGTCCCATCCCCTCCCCCCCAGTCCCATCCTCCCCCCAGTCCCATCCCCTCCCCCCCAGTCCCATCCTCCCCCCAGTCCCATCCCCTCCCCCCCAGTCCCATCCTCCCCCCCAGTCCCATCCTCCCCCCCAGTCCCGTCCCCTCCCCCAGTCCCATCCTCCCCCCCAGTCCCGTCCCCTCCCCCAGTCCCATCCTCCCCCCCAGTCCCATCCTCCCCCCCAGTCCCATCCTCCCCCCAGTCCCATCCCCTCCCCCCCAGTCCCATCCTCCCCCCAGTCCCATCCCCTCCCCCCCAGTCCCATCCTCCCCCCCAGTCCCATCCTCCCCCCAGTCCCATCCCCTCCCCCCCAGTCCCATCCTCCCCCCAGTCCCATCCCCTCCCCCCCAGTCCCATCCTCCCCCCCAGTCCCATCCTCCCCCCCAGTCCCATCCTCCCCCCCAGTCCCATCCTCCCCCCCAGTCCCATCCTCCCCCCCAGTCCCATCCTCCCCCCAGTCCCATCCACCCCCCCAGTCCCATCCTCCCCCCCAGTCCCATCCTCCCCCCCAGTCCCATCCTCCCCCCCAGTCCCATCCTCCCCCCCAGTCCCATCCTCCCCCCAGTCCCATCCTCCCCCCAGTCCCATCCTCCCCCCCAGTCCCATCCTCCCCCCAGTACCATCCTCCCCCCAGTCCCATCCTCCCCCCAGTCCCATCCTCCCCCCCAGTCCCATCCTCCCCCCCAGTCCCATCCTCCCCCCCAGTCCCATCCTCCCCCCCAGTCCCATCCTCCCCCCCAGTCCCGTCCCCTCCCCCAGTCCCATCCTCCCCCCCAGTCCCGTCCCCTCCCGCAGGTCGTACTTCTCTGCCAGGGTCTGCTGTTCATTGATGCCAACGTTGAAGAGGACTGGCTGCACACGCAGCAACATGCCGTTCTGAATCTCCCTCGGCAACGCGTCAAACATCGTCCCCGGCAACGGGATGCGCACGTTGAAGCCATCCCGGTTCCCCGTGATGACGGGCAGCATGTCGGGGGCGGAGCTGGACGTTGCCTGGGTAACCTTGAAGGTGACGTTCCGCAGGTCCATGATGCCCACGCTCATGTCCTCCAGCATGGCCAGCTCCTCACCTGGAGCACACACACACGTACAGGTATAAAACACACACACACACACGTACAAGCATAAACACACACAAACACGTATATGTGTAAACACACACAGACACACACGTATATGTATAACCACATAAACACACACACACACACACACACAGGGATAGAGAGGCTGTTGTTGTTTACCGTAGGTGCTCAGGAGAGACTCAAACTGGGCCAGCAGGCCGATGGTGTACAGCTGTCTGAGGAAGCCGTCGTCACGGAGACAGTTCCTCAGCTTGATGATGAAGCCGCAGATGAGCGCGGTCAGCTGCCACGACAACATCAACACACATGCATCACCACCGCACTCACACTATTCATCTCATCTCACTTTGATATTCAGCTGCAGTGCAACAGTGTGTGTGCGCGCTTGTGTGTGTGTGCGCGCGCGCGAGAGTGTGTGTGGTGTGTGTGCTGACCGTCTGGCAGAAGACCACGTCCCGGCGGTACTGCAGGGTGAGGTGCAGGGCGATGGTGGGGGCGCTGTCCTGCATCAGCAGAAACACCATGGCCTTCTTAGCCTTGTCTCCCATCATGGCCACACACTCGGTCAGCGTGGTCAGCAGGGGGTACAGGGCCTCGCTCCACTCGCCTGGGAAGGACACACACACACGCACACGCACGCACAACCAAGCACAAACACACACAACTTCAACTGAATCCATTTAACCACTCTTCCATTATATGCACCCTACTGTAACCAGCACCAGTCTCCAGGTTAACAACATACTCTTCATCCATCATGAGTTAAACATCTTCCTGTCTTTTCTGTGACAACAAAGACAAGACAGTGTGGTACAGAGACCCACAGACCTACACACAGACCTACACACAGACCTACACACAGACCTACACGAAGCAGAAGCAGGGGCTGTTCTAGAGAGAGGGGGCTGGGGGGTAGGGGGGCTGGGGACCAGGGGCTGTTCTAGAGAGAGGGGGCTGGGGGGTAGGGGGGCTGGGGACCAGGGGCTGTTCTACAGAGAATGGGCTTGAGGGATAGGGGGTTGGAAGACCTGGGAGCCAGGGGCTGTCTTAGGAGAGACGGGGCAGGCGGGAGGACAGAGCTCTTACCTGGGAAGGCCTCCTCGCCACTGGGGCTGCCATCTGGAGGGGCGGAGGTGCAACATGCAAGTTAGGGGCGGCCACCAGCGACATGGCAGCACGTACGAACAGGACAGTACAGTAGCGGTGAGGCCTGGGCTAGCTAGCTAGGTAGGCTAGCAGGACAGTACAGTAGCAGTGAGGCCTGGGCTAGCTAGCTAGCTAGGCTAGCAGGACAGTACAGTAGCAGTGAGGCCTGGGCTAGCTAGCTAGCCAGCTAGCAGGACAGTACAGTAGCAGTGAGGCCTGGGCTAGCTAGCTAGTTAAGCTGGGCTAGCAGAACAGTACAGTATAAACAGTGATGCCTGGGATAGCTAGCTAGCTAGCTAGGCACAGAGACAGCCTCCACCCAAAGCAGCACAAACAACACAACCACATGATTCAGAGGACAGACAGGGTCACACTTCTCTATATTGGACAGTTGAGACTTCTTCACTTGCAAAGCTACACATTCCTGGCAAACTAAACTGGGGTAGACTTATTTTTTATTATAATAAACATGGAGGTATTGGACAGCATTCACAATATATACAGTGTAAATGTTGTACCTTTAGAAAGTAGATATGACTAAGGATTCCCCATGCAAGGCTGAAACAAACCAGGCTGGTCCAAGTGACATACCGTAAACAAACTCAGGATTATCAGAAAATGCGTATGATGAGATGTATGCATGTTAGCAGAAATGCATTACTGGACCTATACCTTCACTGAAACAATAGAGAGAGGATCAACTGCACCCCGGGTTACACGAGTGGAGGGATGAAAAGAGAGGGACAGAGGAGAGAGGGATGGAGAGACAACGTAGAGGAGAGGGGACCTACAGGGCTCTCTGTGGGGGCTGGGGCAGCATGCAGGAACCAGAGCAGGCATGGAGGATGATGAAGACGGGATGGTGGCGGTGGGGGAGGAGGAGGAGGATGATGACGATGATGACGTTGGAGATGACGGCATGCAGTCGGGGTTGATCCAGAAGGCCCGAGTCCGCTGGTTACCTTTCTTAGAGGCGCCGCCCTGCTGGTCGGGCTGGGTGCTGTCCTCACTGCTGTCGCAGGGAAGCCTGTCCTTCTGCAGGAGTTTGTCCACACGCTGGATTATGCACTCCAGACTCTTCTCTACATTCACCCACACCTTCTCCTGGGGGAGGGGGGGGGGGACAGAGGACAGGTGAGGAGAAAAAGGAAACGAACTACCCAACCAGTAACGTGAATCATATATCTAGTCCACGCTGAATCCCTGAAAGACGCAGTTGTCCAGAGAGCCTGTCCTTACCCACTCCTCCTCATGCCAGTCCACGTGCAGGGAGGAGCGGCTGTTGCGTCCACTCCACTTGGCCAGCAGGGTGTCCTGGTCGTTGCGGAGGACTACTTGTTCCGAGTCGGCGGAGGGAGACGCTTTGGAGGCGATGTACTCGGGCCGCGCGGCGTTCAGAGCCTGGATGGCCGAGGCCAGCAGCTTGCAGTCACACACCGTCACCAGCTGACGAGTCTGACAGGACAGGGAGAAAGGTCAGGGGTCAGGAGAGGAACAGGGGTCAGGAAAAGGAAACGACAATTGTCATATTCTAGTATCAGACATGACCAGGGTTCTAATACCAGACACGACCAGGGTTCTAAGCAGGGTTCTAGTACCAGACACGACCAGGGTTCTAAGCAGGGTTCTGGTACCATACATGACCAGGGTTCTAAGCAGGGTTCTGTTCCCGGCCCCTCACCTTGTCGGCCAGGATGGTGAGGGTTCTCTCCAGGCCGTTGGCGGAGCGGTCCTTGGCGGCGCGGGACAGACGCTCAGCGTAGTAGCTGACCTGCGTCTTCAGAGTGTTGATGTGGGAGATGATCTCCTTGGCCCGCACAATGTCCTGGGGGATGAAGACGATGGACTGACAGCTGGACAGGGCACTGCTGCAGGGAGGAGGAGGGGGTCAGTGATTTGACACACTCAAGAGACACTGATCACACTTGGAGGCAAGGACAGGCATAGCTTACCTAACAGCATTGAACACACACACACACACACACACTTATAGACAAACAGACAGATACACACACAGACACACAGCTAAACCGACTTTCACACGTGACATACACACACACACACACACATTAACTAACAGCGTTTGTGCTGTACTGACACAGAGAGATTCTTCCTGAAAGCAGTCAGATGAGCGTGAGGCAGGTCCAGTCCTGCTGTGACAGTGTGTGTGCAGGTCAGTCTCCAAGGTCACATGCACATGCCTGGTCCTGACCCACAGGACAACAGGGGACGGCCCTGTCCCAACCCACACACACACGCACGCGCACACACACACACACACAAGCATTTGCACACAGGCGCTTGCACGCACACGCAGACACACACAAATCCCTCTCAGCCCTGCATCAGACCATCCAAACAACACTGACAGAGATGGTTCCTGCTACATAGTACCCTTCAGTCACATACTAGTGTCCATCAGCAAGCCTTCACATGCACGCACACGCACACACACACAAAAACCCATTCTCCCACTCCCTGATGGAGAGCAGACTCACAGTGACAGCAAACTGTTCCATGCAGGGGATAAACAAGTGACAAACCAAACAAAGCCCCCATAGTAACCACAACTCACCCTTCCTCCTCATTAACGCTGATTAGAAAATAAAGATGCAGTTAAAAAGCCGGGAAATAAAATCATTTTAGAAGGAGAGAATCATAGATGAATTCAAAATAATTGAGCTTATACTGTATCATGTAGAACATCATGACAAATGATAAACTCTATGAAAAGGCCTCATGCAGGAGAATTGCAGTTCAAACAGTAAATAAACGGAAGAGCCAAACATAAATATAATTGATAAGATGAATTTCACGTGACATACGACAGTATGTTGTTGAATGTCATTGATCATAAGATTGAACAGAAGATCATTGATCAGAAGGTCCCTCCCTCCCTTTTCCTCCTTCCCCCTCTGTCCCCCTCTGTCCCTCTCTCCCTCCCTCCCTCCCTCCCCCCCCCTCCCTCCCTCCCCCCCCCCTCCCCCCCTCCCTCCCTCCCCCCCCCCCTCCCTCCCTCCCTCCCTCCCCTCCCCTCTCCTCCCCTCCCCTCCCCTCCCCTCCCCTCCCCTCCCCTCCCCTCCCTCCCTCCCTCCCTCCCTCCCCTCCCCTCCCCTCCCCTCCCCTCCCCTCCCTCCCTCCCTCCATCCCCTCCTCTCCCTCCCCTCCTCTCCCTCCCCTCCCCTCTCCTCCCTGTCTCCTGCACCACTTACTGCTTCTTGGTCTCCTCAAACTTCTGCAGCAGTTTCCTCAGCCCGCTGTTCTTGAAGCCCTGGCAGTGAGCGGCCGGAGCTCCCATGGTCACCACGTCATACGTGTGGTCTGCAGGGAGAGGGAGTGTTAGAGGGGGTGGGAGTGTGTGGGTGTGCATGCGTGTGTGGGTGTGTATGCGTGTGTGTGTGTGCATGCGTGTGTGGTTGGTCGGCAGAGCGGAGCTCACCAAAGCCAGACTCGTCCTGCACCCTCATCCTCTGGACGTGCAGGTTGGTGGGCATGAACTCCAGCTTCCTGTCTGCCTTCAGGTTACTGGCCTTGAACCAGGGACCTGGGGGGGGGGGGGTGGTTTGAGAGAGACAGAGACAAATGTTGGAAGCTCAGTCAATGACTAATATGTGTCCTTATGTGTGTGTGTGTGTGTGCGCTGACCTTTGTACTCCTGCAGGTCTGTCATGGTCTCCTGGTAGATGAGGATGGTGGTCTGGTACTGAGTAACGATCTGCCGTCGGAGGTTCTCCCAGCATGGAGACAACTCTCCCAGCTCCTCCAGCTCACACACTCTGAACACACACACACACACACACACGTTCTTACTGAGGCACATAGACAAGCAGAAAAATGACCTATATAACACACACACCAGAAGGTGTGTTTCTGGGCCTTTGTGTGATTGTACCTGTGTGTGCGTGTGTGTGTGTGTACCTGGCCGCGTCTTCCTCCAGCAGCAGTTTGACGTACTGCCGGGGGATGTGGAGAGAGAGCACGCTCTCGGCCATCTGCTCCAGAACCCTCAGGTGGTTCCCGTCCGTGGTGGGGAAGCGGTACATACGGGACATGGTGCCCCCAAACACTGCAACACACACACACACACACAGACACAGCCACGCACACACACACACACACACAGCCACGCACACAGCCACGCACACACACACACACAGCCACGCACACACACACACACAGCCACGCACACACGCACACACACACACACACACACACACACACACACACACACACACACGCCACGCACACACACACAGCCACGCACACACACACACAGCCACGCACACACACACACAGCCACGCACACACACATGTTCAAACGACAAATAGAAATGTAGAGCTGGATGTCACAGTCCTGTTTTAGCATGCCTGTCTGCCTGCCTCACCTGATCTCAGCAGGGTGTCCTTGCAGAGCGACGCGTACTTGGCCCTCACGCCCATGGACTCTGTCAGACTCTCATCCACCGGAAGCACCGTCTGGGAGAGGAGAGGTCACATATATAGACAGAAGTACACACACACACACACACACACACACACGAAGAGAGAGAAAAACACGCAAGCATGTGCGGTCGCACACACACACACCCTGCCATTGATGGTGTCTGGTAGCCGTGCCACTGGCATCCTCTGGTCCCTCTTCTCATCCATCTGCCAGGCCACCAGACTGATGGTCCCCACGCAGCTGCTCTCTGCTGACCTGCCAACATCCAGACAGGAAGAGCAGAGGAGGAGACAGGAAGTGGAGAGGAGAAGAGAAGGACCCTGTGATTCCCAGAGAGCAGGGTGATAGCTTTATATAAAGTTTGATTTGATGGCAGGCGTGTAGTAAAATGTGAGGTGTGTGTGTGTGTGTATTGTGTGTTTAAGATGTGTGTGTGTATAGTGTGTGTCCTACCTCAGTGTCAGGGCTAATCTGTGGTTCTTGTCCTGAAGCAGCTCCTTCACAGGAAACAGAGCTGAGCCCAGGAGATACATCTAGAGATAAAGACAAGGAGAGAGACACAGAGAGAGAGACACAGAGAGAGACACAGAGAGAGAGAGAGAGAGAGAGAGAGAGAGAGAGAGAGAGAGAGAGACACACACAGAGAGAGAGAAAGAGAGAGAGAGAGAGACACAGAGAGAGACAGAGAGAGAGAGAGAGACAGAGAGAGAGAGACACAGAGAGAGACAGAGAGAGAGAGAGAGAGAGAGAGAGAGAGAGAGAGAGAGAGAGAGAGAGAGAGAGAGAGAGAGAGAGAGAGAGAGAGAGAGAGAGAGAGAGAGAGAGAGAGAGAGAGAGAGAGAGAGAGAGAGAGATAGAGGGACAGACAGACAGACAGTGTTAGATGGATGGAGTGTGTGTTGGCTGGATAGACCAGTGTGTTTTGGGTGGCCAGATGGTGTGTGTGTGGTCTCACCGTGCCCTGCGAGCGGTCCTTGACGTCGTACACAGACAGCTTGACCTGAGTCTGCTGGTTGATGAAGGAGTCCTGGAAGAAGGCTATGCTGCTCAGGAAGATGGGATTACTGGTGCCCTGGCAGGACCACAACACACCACATCACTCTGGGAGTCTGTGTGTCTGGATCTGTGTTTCTGTTTGTGTGCGTGTGTGTGTGTGTGTCTGTGTGTGTGTGCGTGCGTGTGTGTGGAATAAAGGAAGGAAGAACAGGCAGATGTGGAGGCAGCAGTGTTGTGGGGGAGCACCTCTATGATCTCTGTCTGGGCGTGTTTGGTCCAGAAGGCCTGTGGAGGGGTGGTGCAGCTCACAGCTACGAAGCTGTTGGGTTTACGGTCCAGCGCTGGGGTCACCAGCTCCGTACAGGCTAGGGACACACACACACACACCAACAAACACAATGAAGAAGAGCACACACACATAGTAGTGTAGGGATGTCCAGGTTTTCTGTTCTGCATCAGATACTCACACACACTGAATTCCAGTACTGGCTCATCAGGGTCCTGGCTGTTCCCTGTAGGAACACACACGCGCGCATGTTAAAGACCTACATCAGCCTTCAGATCCAGGAAGTTCACCCAGTGACCTGCACAGCGGCGTTGGTGGGCGTGTTGCCGTGGCAACGGGGAGGGGGCGGGGGGGGAGGTCTCACCTGCGAGCGCCAGCCCCATCATCTCGGAGGAGAGGTCGAAGGTGCTGGCCCGGTACACCGACCACGGCCGCTGCGGCTTGGGACCAGCCCTCCCCGCCATCATGGCCTGGGGTGTGTGTGTGTGTGTGTGTGTGTACACAGCCCCCTCTCAGCCCTCCTTCCTAGACTGGGAGAGAAACAGAGAGGGACAGGTAGGAAGAACAGAGAAACATAGCTTTACCTTCATGACTGCAGGCCTGCTATTCACATGGAACAGATGGAATCATCATGATGGAATCCCTCCCTCCATGTTTCCTGTACCTCTCTCCTACCTCTCCCTCCCTCCCTCCATGTTTCCTGTACCTCTCTCCTCCCTCCCTCCCTCCATGTTTCCTGTACCTCTCTCCTACCTCTCCCTCCCTCCCTCCCTCCATGTTTCCTGTACCTCTCTCCTCCCTCCCTCCATGTTTCCTGTACCTCTCTCCTCCCTCCCTCCATGTTTCCTGTACCTCTCTCCTACCTCCCTCCCTCCCTCCATGTTTCCTGTACCTCTCTCCTACCCCTCCCTCCCCTCCCTCCCTCCCTCCCTCCCTCCCCTCCCTCCCTCCCTCCCTCCATGTTTCCTGTACCTCTCTCCTCCCTCCCTCCATGTTTCCTGTACCTCTCTCCTCCCTCCCTCCATGTTTCCTGTACCTCTCTCCTACCTCTCCCTCCCTCCCTCCATGTTTCCTGTACCTCTCTCCTCCCTCCCTCCATGTTTCCTGTACCTCTCTCCTCCCTCCCTCCCTCCCTCCATGTTTCCTGTACCTCTCTCCTACCTCTCCCTCCCTCCCTCCCTCCCTCCCTCCATGTTTCCTGTACCTCTCTCCTCCCTCCCTCCATGTTGCCTGTACCTCTCTCCTCCCTCCCTCCATGTTTCCTGTACCTCTCTCCTACCTCTCCCTCCCTCCCTCCCTCCCTCCATGTTTCCTGTACCTCTCTCCTACCTCCCTCCCTCCCTCCATGTTTCCTGTACCTCCCTCCCTCCATGTTTCCCTCCCTCCCTCCCCTCCCTCCCTCCCTCCCCTCCCTCCCTCCCCTCCCTCCCTCCCTCCCTCCCCTCCCTCCCTCCCTCCCTCCCTCCATGTTTCCTGTACCTCTCTCCCTCCCTCCCTCCCTCCATGTTTCCTGTACCTCTCTCCTACCTCTCCCTCCCTCCCTCCCCTCCCTCCCTCCCTCCCTCCCTCCATGTTTCCTGTACCTCTCTCCTACCTCTCCCTCTCTCCCTCCCTCCCTCCCTCCCTCCATGTTTCCTGTACCTCTCTCCTACCTCTCCCTCCCTCCCTCTCTCCCTCCCTCCCTCCCTCCCTCCCTCCCTCCCCTCCCTCCCTCCCTCCCTCCCTCCATGTTTCCTGTACCTCTCTCCTACCTCTCCCTCTCTCCCTCCCTCCCTCCCTCCATGTTTCCTGTACCTCTCTCCTACCTCTCCCTCCCTCTCTCCCTCCCTCCCTCCCTCCCTCCATGTTTCCTGTACCTCTCTCCTCTCCCTCCCTCCCTCCCTCTCTCCCAGGTCCAGTAGTGCAGCAGTGGCCTCCAGCCCTCAGGGGGCCTGTGGTCCATATTCAGCAGAGAGAGGAACACACCGAAGAAGAGACGGAACGAGAGACAGAAAGAGAGACTCAGAGGGAAAGGCATGCAAAGAGTGGTAGAGATAGAAAGAGAGTAGAGAGAGAAGAGATGAGAAAAGACAGGGGATGACGTAGAAGATAAATGAGAGAGAGGGGGAGCAGAGAGAGAACAAGGGAAGGATGGATGGAGAAAAGAGAGAAGTAAGGAGGGAGGGATGGATAGAAAGAGAAGTATGGAGGGAAGGAGAGTTAGGGAGAGAGGGAGGGAGGGAGAGAAGGATGGAAAGGGAAGGACGGAGAGAAGCAGTGAGTGGGGAGAGAGAGATAGAGATAGAGATAGAGAGAGAGAGAGATGGAGAGGGCAGCACGTGTCTGTGAACATGCAGCAGCATCACTCCTCCTCTCCATCCCCTCAGCCAGCCTCCTCATCTGCTCCCAGTCACAGCTGACAAACTAGCTTATTCCTGCCTGCCTGCGTGCCTGCCTGCCTGCCTGCGTGCCTGCCTGCGTGCGTGCCTGCGTGCGTGCCTGCGTGCGTGCCTGTTTTGGTGTGTGGGTGTGTCTGTTTTGGTGTGTGTGTGTGGGTTAGGGTTACAGTGTGCATGTCTATGTCCGTGGCGTAGGCATTATGTACTTAACACGCATCAAAGCTTTCATTTCTGCTCTATTGTTTGTGCCCTCCTGTTCCTCTCTTGAACACAGCTCGCTCACACGCGAGCCCACATGGAAACGTTTCGGGTGTACAGTTGATGCGACAACTACGGAGGTTGAAATGCTGAACCGTATCAGGGCACGGACATTTCTCTCTCTGCTGCACCGGGAGATGATTAGACATCACTTAACAATACTCATAAATCCACCCTCTCTCCCTGCCTCCCTCCTCCTCCCCTCCCCTCTTCTTCTCAGCTGAGGAGCACGCTTAAGAGGCCTCCCCGCCCCTCATTGGAGACCGGCAATTAGCCTATTTACACACATACCGCGGGCTAACAGCTCAAATAGACCAGTGATCTGCTCCACTTTCCCTCAGACACTTCTGCTTTCCTACTCCTGCACACTGCGGTAGTCCACAAGGCCTCCCATTTGTGTCACAGCATGTGTATTTTGAATTGAGGGGACCTTCCTACAGAATGGGCATCCATTTACTGTTATCACAGAGGAATAATGCTCACTTACTATCCAACTTGGTGCCAAGATCTGATGTGCGATGGTTATCAAGCCATATTGTGGGGTGTGTTGGCTTGTGTTCAAGTTTGAGTAAGCTTGTGTGTGTGTGTGTGTGGAGGTTGCAGTCATTGTCCCTCTAGACTTAAAAGCCGCAAAAGTGTTTGAATATTCGCAACCATTTTGCAAATTAGCCATGATTACAAGTCACACAAGTGAGAGCCAAATATATAGAGAGAGGGGACCCAGTAGCCCTGGGAATCACATGAACTGGGTCACTGGAGGAGGGGGGGGGGGGGGGGGGGCACCCCTGGGCTCATCTCTGCTGCTTTCTGACACTATTTCTACACACATTCACATAACTTCAACTGAAATACACAGGCCATTAGCTGCAGTGTATGTGGAGGGAGCTGCGTGTGTGTGTGTGTGTGTGTGTGTGTGTGTGTGTGTAAGAGTGTGTGTGTGTGTAAGAGTGAGTGTGGGTGTGTGTGTGTGTGTAACACTACACAGTCCTGCTGACCATAAAAGGGCAAACCCAAGCTTAACTGCAGCTTGCTGACTGACTGCCTGCCAAGGTTCCTCTGCTCTGAAATACCCCAACCATGCACCATTACACACACACTCCAAAGAAGCCAGGCAGACACACACTGGGACACCATTCACTCCAATAGCAGTGACACAATAGCCAGTTCAGGCCAGTAACCAAGTAATTGTGGCAACCAAGATAGAGTAGCAACTAGCATATTGTGTAGATCTACTTGTGCCTTAATATGGAGAAGTGATATTGATAAGGCATAAGTAATGCATTCACACAGTTGGCAATATTTTTTAAAGTTGGAAGACTTGTCCATGTTTGCGATTGGTCATATGGAGCAAACACCGCCCATTTTATGTGAACACTCTCATAGCCTGATTGGAAAAATCTGCCATAACTTAAGTTGATAATCACCGTTGTGAAACTGCTTAACCCTTGTGTTATCTTCGGGTCATTCTGACCCATCAGTCATTGTGACCCACCGTCGTATTGCGACAGATTTACCGCATACAAAGACAAAGTGAAGCATTTTCTTTTAACCGTTGGGCTGTCTCAGACCCCCCACATTGCAAAGGTTAAAAGAAAATTATTTGTATTTGTTTTTGTATTGGGTAAAATTGGGTAAACACAACGATGGTTCGTTATGAACCTTTGGGTCATGTGACCCGAAGGCAGCACGAGGGTTAAGGCTCAGTGAAGCCATCTAACTAAAAGATATCCCGGGCATGTGAAAGTACAAGTACTTCGTAGTACAGGTCTCTGGTCTGACTGTCCTGTCTCCTTCCTCTCCAGTCCACCTTACTCTGTTTACAGACACCAGCTTGTGTAAACACACTTAGCGTAGCGTATTAGCCTCTCCTCCACCTGGACTGGGTCTCCACTGGCTGAACCTCTCTGTGGGACACATGGAGTGACAGGGAGTAAAGTGATCTTGCTCGGTATTTACACACTCTTTTAGTCGCTGGCCAAATAAGGAAGTGTACCCACGACCAGGTCCAACACCATCATGGAAACTTCTGTCCTCTAGAACATCAAGATGATAGTCTCAGGCTTTTTCCCCCGCAAAGTTATTTTCCATCTACACACCTTGCTGGTGTAAAACCATAAGGTCATTCTTTTGTGTGTGTGTTCGGTTAAATTAAGATAATATACATTTATTCATCTCAACATGGAATGGAACCACTGTTATAATGCAATTTATTTACATTTAGTCATTTAGCAGACGCTCTTATCCAGAGCGACTTACAGTAAGTACAGGGACAATCCCCCGAGGCAAGTAGGGTGAAGTGCCTTGCCCAAGAACACAACATCAGTTGGCATGACCGGGAATCGAACTGGCAACCTTCGGATTACCAGCCCGATTCCCTCACCGCTCAGCCACCTGACTCCCCATATTGATTAATGAATGACATCATGCGAGTCCTCCACCTCCAGACCCCAGCTGTTCTCCATCAGACACACTCGTGAGAGGGTTCCTAACAGAGTCCTATCTGGGCCTCTTACCGCTCTCTGGGCCTCTTACCGCTAAACATGATCC